>NC_060288.1:24109150-24244150 GCF_021613505.1 Equus quagga | reverse complement strand
ATGCTGCGAGGAGGCACTCACTCTCAGGGTTATGCAATCAATTAAATGGTACTCCCCAGACACCCCTCTTCCTCACCTCCAGTGCTGTGCTCCTCCTGGGGGCTCTGCAGGGAGGTGCATCCATCCCTCAGGCCATGCGTCCCAGCACCTGCTCCCTCTTGATTTTCACCGCAGTCATCTTCTCCCGGCCTCGTACATCCCCTCCCATTACCTCGATTCACATGTCTACTCTATAACCTGCTGTCTGGAAACAATAGCCCTTCCAGGTCCCCATCCCTCTGATATCCCACAGAGAGAATTATGGCTGGCTTTTATGATTATATTACTCAATTTCGCTAAGTCCACTTCCATATCTTCTCAATAGTAACAACAAAAACGTGAACTCTATGTGTCAACCAAAACGTGGGAAGAGCGTACCCAGCGCAGGTGTGGACACAGCCTCCTGACTCCCTCAGGCAGGGATGGTCAGGAGCAGCCTGCTGGGGCCTCTCTGCTGGAGGCAGAAGGACTTTCACCAGATCCACTCAGCAGCTCTTCCTGACCCCTCTTTGTCCCCCTTGTTCCCTTCAGCTAAGCTGTCCGCAGGGGACAGGAATTCCTCTGGCTCTTATGCTTCCTCTGCTCCTGCACATGCTTCTAGGGCGGCCGTTAGTACTCAGTATTATTGATTGGTTGGCAGGTCTGTTTTTCCTACGAGGCTGTGGGCTTCTTGAGGGCTTATGCCGGTCACATTGCTCCACTATTTAAAGCCCCTTCAGGACTCTCCCCTGCCCTAGGGACTAAGTCCCATTTTCCTTCTCATGGAAACCTGGCTTTATTCTCCTTTCAGCCTCCTCTCCCTGAATCCTTGCTCCCACTCTATGCTCTCTCTGTACAAAATTTCTTTCAGTTTCTCCAAGGAGCCATATTCTCTTGTCTCATGCTGTCCCTTCTGCTCCCAACAGGTCCTCGCCACTCTCTGCTCCTCTCACTTGAATAATTCAGCTGTCCCCCAGGTCTCAGGAGTCAGTCCTTGTTCACAGGAATTCTTTCCTGATTGCCACGTCAAGATTAGGTACGCTTCCTGGGTGAGCACTTGCCACATGTGGGCCTGTCTGCTGTCATGCTGCATCTCCTCCACCCCTACCCAACTCCCCAGCTTCACAACATCCTTTGTATGCGTTGAATTGTGTCCTCTCCGCCACAAAATTCATACGTTGAAGACCTGTCCTTCATTACCTCAAAATGTGACCTTGTTTGGAGATAGAGTCTTACAGAGCTAATCAAGTTAAAATGAGGTCGTCAGGGTGAGCTCTAATCCAATATAACCATGTCCTTATGAAAAGGGGAAATTGGGAGGCAGACACACACAGGGACAACGCCATGTCAAGATGAAGGCAGAGATTGGGGTGATGCTTCTCCAAGCCAAGCAACGCCAAAGACGATCAGCAAATCACCGGAAGCAGTGGGGGAGGCATGGAATGGGTTCTTCCCCACAGCCCTCAGAAGGAACCAACCCTGCTGACACCTGTGAGACAGTGAACTTCTGCTGTTTAAGCCACCCCGTCTGTGGCACTTTGTTATGGCAGCCCTGGCAAACTCATGCAGGTGGCAATCAGGTTTCTTTTCAGTATTTTTTGCCGCTGCGACTACAGAGCTTAGCACAGCGCCTCGGACACATCATGGGAGCTCAAAACATAATGACTGAAAGGACAGTTCATCCTTGGGGGAACAAACAAGAGATATGGTTCCTGCACTTGAAGATCTCATAATGTGATGGAAAACACACAGAAGGAACAAGACAATTCAAAGTGTGTGCTTAAGGCCGGGGTCAGAGATGTGCAAGCTCAGCGTCCTGGGCCTGCCGAGCCCCTAATTCAGATGGGAGCAGGCGGTGCAGGGCAGCCACCCCGGAAATCTCCCAAAGCCTCAATCTTGAAGTACGATTTAGTCAAGCAGAGAAAGAGAAATGGACAGAGAGACAGAGAGAACAAAACCCCACGGCAAGAGAAAACATGGGCTGTTTGTGGACCTGTGAGTACTTTGATGGAGATAAGCTGGAGCCTGATTGATCATGAGGGGTCTTGTAAAACTGACTGAGTCTGGGAACCAATGAGCAAATTTAAACAGAGTGACACGCATGGGCAGGCTTGAGTTCTAGAAATTTCTCTCTGACAAAGCGAGGATAGATTACAGAGGGTATGACTCACCACCAGGATGTTCTCTGCTCTTTGTGGACCTTAGAAGTTGGAGGAAGTCTTTCTTTATCAGCCCTCAACCTCAACAGCAAGCAGCAGCCCCGGGGCCGGGCCTGGCTGGGAAAAGCCTTGAAGGTATCTGCCCTGACCCACAGCCGGGCTCCTATTTTGTCCTTTTAATGGGCGGTCATATCTCCTCACTAGACGTGTTGTATGCCTATTTTTAAGTCCAGACAATCCCCACCCCGCCTTGAAGCTGCGTCTAATTCTTGGACGTTGGGGTAAAACCACAAGTTTTTCCTCATTCCTCAAAGCCACTAGCTCGAAGCACGTAATTGTGTGACGCTGGGGAAGAAGCCATGGACGTCTGCATCCTGTTTCTGTTCCCATTCCTATTTCTCTGGTGCACAAAGCAAAATCACGCAAACTATAAAGACCATCGGGGAGAGGGGAAACAGGATCCTAAAGGGATGAGGCTGCCCCGGGACAGACCCTTCCCCAAAGGGGACAGGAGGCAGAGGAGGGGCTCCAGAATCAGAGGCCACCCCCTCCGCTGCATGGCACACACATGGGGTCTGCTCAAAGTAAAAACATGGATTTGGGTCCTGTCGCCTTGGTCTCATTATTTTTATTGCCTCTCAGTGGTTGCCCTGAACGCTGTGCTCAAGATGGGAAGGAAAGCAGGCTGACACAACTCATCTGCAGGATGGGGGAGGAGAGCACCGTGGCACACAGCCTGAGGGCCCGGCTTCTGCTTCCTGTGGCACTGTCCCAGCTGGCCCCGGGCCCCATGGAAGCCAACTAGATGGACATGCTCTCAGCACTGCAGGTGTTTACAGTACCCACTTGCCCCTGCAGACCCCAAATGCCAGGGGACTCATCTGCTGATCGTGGTCGGGGCTGGTGTTGACATTTGCATCAGTCAGGTCAGAGCCCACCTCAACGGGTCATCCTTCTGTCGGCACTTCAGAGGTACTACAGGACAGCTGCAGAGCTGGGGCTCACCACAGAGCAGGGCTGCCACCAGTGTGGGTAGAAGCTCACGACCTGGAATTTCCCTGCTGTTATGGATGGGCCTTGATGGGCTTTTCTTTGACTTCCTCTTGTAGACCTTTGGACAGCGCTATTACCGATGCAATACATGCAATAGTGTCCTGTTCCACTCCAGTAGGGGCTGCGTTTCAGCAATGGGAGGGGTTTGCCCCATACCCTGAGGGGCATTTACTAGGAGCGAAGGCCAGCAGAGCATGGGCAGCACACCCAGCCAATCCATCAGGCCCTGGGAGTCTGCTGTGTGGCAGAGACTGCGGAAGCCTCGCCCCCGCCCGCTTACCAGGACATTTGGCAGAATTCAGCAAGCCATGTATTCTAAGCCCTGGCAGATTTAAAGGGGAGAGAGAGAAAGTCGGGGCTCTACAGGTCAATTTTATTACTGTTGTCAGGGACAAATCTGTAGACAGTGTATGAGAGCAGAGTGTTGAGACAAAGGACTTTCAACGTCAATGTAATGAACTTGCAATGCAATTTTTTAAAAAACTATGAATTGTCATCAATATCCCAATTGATGTATTTCACATTTAAAAAATCAAGGTTTCCATCTTCTCTGGAAACATACGAAGACGTAGCAACCTTCGGCACATATTTCTGCATGTCAGCAATCAGCTCGAGCTCAGACACAGCTCTTCCCTCTAAATGGAGCCATGTTGTCCAGTTTGCCAGAATCCTACTGAGTCACTTTTATTCGTTTATATTACTTGCCTGGCTCTGCAGGCATTTGAGTTGGGGGGCCTCACGCTTACTCGCTGGGCCCCAGAGGTCCAATCAAGCAGGGCTTGTACGGAGAAGCACCTCTCTCTTATTTACCAACCTGGCCCAAGGGCGGACACGTGACCCTTTCTCCCTACTGCCTCATCAAACCTACCTCCCCAGTCTACACAGATAATACAACATGGAACCAGTTCACTGAAACATTACTAATGGTGTGGGATAGCAACTCTCTGTGGACACAGAGAATTCTGAACATTTTGACTTCGAAAATACAGCATTCTAATCTTCAGTGTAGGGTTTGTGAACTGCCTCCCGGATCCTGGGGTTGGACTTAACTCCTAGCACCTAAATCCTTTAAAGCATTTCTCAGTTCCTCAAATTTCAGACCTGAGAAGTGAGGCTCAGAAAACCCTCAGGATTCCTTCTCTTGTTTGCCAGAGCCCCACCTTCTGAATTCTGGTTTCCCGTCTGAGGACCTGCCATTTCACAATAATTCACAACGGGAAAGCCCCTCCATGTCAAAGAAGACCGAGCATGCCCAGATGGACTGCGACATTAATATTCAGCTTACAACAAGATAATCACCTCCCATGACAGACCCCAGCTGTTTATGCAAGAGACATGTGGGCATCATGTTCGACCCTTGCTGTTCCATTATAAGCATCAATTCTGCCCACACTGAGTGGGGATCTAAGCTTTCACGTGAATGGAAGACTCACTCAGCTATCAGCTTCTTAGGCCTGCAGAACTTTCTTCAGCTAATTCAGCTAAGCGTTACAAAGCCTTGTGCCCTCCTCCTTCGCGAAGCCCTACTCCCCAGTGTAAGATAAACTGGACTCATCCGAGTAGAAGGAAAGAGAGGGGATTTATGGGGTGAAGATTTGATTTCAAGCTTCTCTACAATTTAAATGCTCTGCAGCTCCCTTTCCTCACCTGTCTGCTCCACCCTGCCCGTGTGAGGATCAAATGACATAAGAGAGTGAAAAACTCTGCTACGAATTCTCACATAAAGTTAGTAATTAACTAGTACCGAGACTGCACGGAAGTTTCTGTGAGATGGCTTACAGCGATTATGTACACGCCAAGCGGGCAAATACGTCCTCCTGGGACATTCATTCTGTACCTCTGCAGCACGGCTATTGTCTGACTCATGTCTGCAGGATTAGAAGGCCAGTTTCTCAGGATGCCGGGAAAATCAGGCCGGTTGGCAAATCAATAATACCTGGTGAGAGGCCTTATAGAGAATCATGAATGAAAATGGCAAAAATTAATCAATTTTTATTTCATTATCAAGTGCTTAATACTTATGATATAAAAATATTAAAGATAATTTTAATTACTTTGAATGTCATCATTAGTTATTTAATAATTGATTATAATATGCTTATTCAATTAATAATTATAATTATTGAATAATTAATAATTTATTCTGTCATGTCTGTTAATTAGTTAATGCACGAATGATGAAGTAGGTTGTGGGAGGCTGTCGCAAAAGGTGAGACAAATTCAGAGGGAGAAGGCGGGAAAGATATCTGTTTGTGTCATTGGGCCTCCAGAGAACCACAAGAATACATACCTTGGCACCGGAAACGAGCACACATGCTCTTCTAGAATGTGTTCTCTGCACAGGTGTTTTAAGTTTCAAATAGTTTTACCTGATTTTTAAAGAATAAATCATCATTGGTATAGATTTTTTGTATTAAAAAAAATTCATGGCCCCAAATTGCAATCTGCTGTGAAAATTTGATCAGGTGAAAGTTTTCTCATCACACAAAATTTGGGACATGGAGAACGTGTTTTCCCCAGGGTCCAGGGGAAAGTTGAAGCCCTGGGCAGAAGGGAAATTAACTTGATCCGGAAATTCAGGATCGAGAATGATTTTCGTTAGGTTCTGAGCCAATCAAAGGAATGCTATTTGTGTGCCTTTAGCTAACAACCTCACCTGATACCCACCTACCACGTCTTGTTCAACAGAAAGGAATATCTATTTATCATCCATTGAGAAAATGCCCTTTCTGCTCTCAGTGACAATTTTCTCAAATAAAAAGCCAGATTGAGGAAGGAATGCATAAACTAAATGGAATATTACTTGGCCATAAAAAGGAATGACGTTCTGACACACGCAACAGCATAGAGGAAACTTGAAAACAGCATGTTAAGGGAAAGAAGCCAGTCATGAAAAGACAAAAATTGTATGATTCCACTTGCATGAGGTACCTAGAGCAGACAAATTCATAGAGACAAAAAGTAGATCAGAGGTTACCAGGGGCCAGAGGGAGGAGGAATGGGGCGTTATTGCTTAAAGGGTAGAAAGTTTCTGCTTGGGATGATGAGAAAATTTTGGAAATAGATAGTGGTGATGGTTCACAAAATTGAAAATATAATTAATGCCACTCTACTTTAAACTTAAAAATGGTTAAAGTGGTAAATTTTATGTTATGTGTTTACTACAATAGAAAAATACCAAAATTAAAATAAATAAAAACTTGGGATGCCTTGGGCCGTAGAGTTCCACGTAGGATCCTTTCGCTGAAAGGTTAGACAAGACCATGTTTCCAAGGCTTTTCCATCACAGATCACTCATAAACCTTCTCTTTTAGCTGGACACCCTCTCCTGGCCATGCCTGCCAACCTCACAACTCTGCTTCCAGTCTCAGCCCCACCAAGAAAAGCTTTAGAACCACAGAAACGCATTCTGGGGAATGAGTTTGTTTAACGCCTTCGCTGTTGGTTTTAGTCAAAATTTTTTAAATATCTTAAAGGCACAATTGATATATAAAGTAAACTAAAATAGAACTGCAATTTCAGAGAAAATAAAAAGAGACTTATCGTAGACTAGCAATTGATACCATGATCAATCTGTTTTCATTTTTCTTTTCTCTTATTTCAGAAAGTAAGAATAAAATGGCTTTGCTTAAATATAAAAACCTAACCATCTCTTCCCATCTTATTTACTTCCTTGTACTAGATGGTTTCCCCAAACCTAACAAGAGGTCCCTAAAGCTGGTTCTATCATTAAAATTATAGGAGATCTTGCAGTTAAGGCTTGGCCCACTCTGAACGAATATTCCCAATCTCCAATTTCAAACCTATTTTCATCTTCCTGAATTGATTGCATATTGACCTAGAGAAGATAAAGACAAAGATACTTAGGAAGGTAACACTGGCAGCCAATTGGGTAGAATAGCTGGAAAAGTCCATTTAAGAGTGAAATGACGTATAATTAAAGGTAGGTTATCACCAGTTTTTGAATTCTTGCTAGATGTTGAAATTAGATGTATTGAATAAAAAGCATGGGGCTTAAAGTCTGAGGAACTTTAAAAATGCTTTCAAAATCCCAGCTCTGCTTCTTAGCTGCTCTTGGCATTGGAGAAGTTACATATCCTCTGAGCTTCCGTTTGCTCATCAGTAAAATTCAGTCAGTGGCACACAGTAGGAACAACACCGGAGTCATTGAATAAGTGGGTAGAGGAATGGTTGATATTCATCGAATCAAAAATTGTTTACCAAACCCAGACTTAGCGGATCCAAGACAAAGAGAAGGGAGTTGACAGAGAATTATGTTTTAATGGAATAACAAGGCAAATGGAGAAAGGAGATTGATTTTGAAAAAGTTGAAAGAGCTTCAGAACTATGGAGAGCCTCCTGACTGATTGAGGTATTTAAACCTCAAAATAATTTCCCAACCTCGTTTTTAGTAAAGGAAGGCAGTTATATTTAAAAAAAAAAAAAAAAAGTAAGAGCGAAAACACGTGCCTCTATGAGCCCGAATAAATCCAGTTTCTACAACACTCAGGGTGACCAGTGGGTCGAGGCAAAGCAGAGTGGACACTTCTCATAGTGACCCAGAGCTATTACAACTTGCTGTCCTGACCTTCAGATGGTTCTGGGTGAACCCAGAAGACAAGATGTTTTGTCAGACTCAGGTTCAACTACGTGGACCTCAGAGTGTACAACATACTGTTTGCTGCGCCTGCCAGGACCCAAGGCAGAGTCAGTTGTGTGCACGCCTCTGTACCCACAGCCACAGGCATTCTCCACACTCTGGTTTACTAATGAACGCAGAAGGGGTCATGAAACCCTGAAGAACGTGTTTTCCTTTTCTTGTCTTTTCCTGCACAAGTGCCAGTGTGTTAAAAGTGAGAGCAAATAGGCAGCCCGTGTTTTGATTTGCTGATGAACAAAAGCAATGCACGTGCCCTGCTCTCTGTCCTACAGTACAGAGAAAGGAACCTAGAAACTCAAATGTGGAGAGGCGATTTCTCCGACACTCTCCATTCCTAACTTCGGCTCAGCAGTCTCATCCTCAGTACTGAGGGGGCTTTCTTCATTGAGTCATAAGGGTAACCTCCAGGCTGTCTCCAGAGGTACAGGAAGTTACCTCATATTAGCATGGTGTTTCTTTAAAACTACTTTTAGGAAAAAGTGTCATTTATTCAACAAATTTAATGCACATTGATTCTTTAGGCTTATTGCTATTGATTTTTCAAAAGAAAAAGATAATAAAGAAGAGAACTTCAAGGATTCTACATCCTGCTTGAGGAGTCAAACATAGAAATTAAATAAGAGCTATACACAGAGCACACTTATATGATCGATTGAAGATAAGATTGAGAGCACTACCATTTATTGAGCATTTACTATGTTCCGGGTACTGGCATAGGTACTTTCACTTACACCTCTGATTGAACCACACTGTAAGGTGGGAGACACCGTCTGCATCTTACAGAGGAAAGCTCTAAGCTCAGATGGTTAAGGTGCAACATAAGTGGCTTCTCATCCAGTTTCTGGTTAAAAATCCAGGAGCCATGACACCACATCAAACCTAATGAGGAATATTGCAAGTTTTCATGAAAAAGTCATTACTGTAGTTTGATGCAGCCAAAAAATCTCCCTGGCTTTCCTGAACAGTGCCGCTCCCAGCTGGGCAAGCACAAGGCCTTATAAGTACAACTCGTCTGCATTCCATTGGCATCAATCCCAATCAGACAGTCATCTCTCTGTCCTATTCCCATCCTCTGGGCTTTAAACAAGAGGTAACTGCCTTCCCAAGGAAGCATTTTTCTGACACTAATAAAGAGCAAAGACCCTTTCTGAACACTTTGCTGCTGTCCAGTAACACCTCGGTGGAATCATTTAAAAACATAGCGCTTTTGTGTTTATGTTGGTTTGCTTTTCACAGTGATCACAAAGCATAGTTCAAGGCCAAGAGTAAAAAAAGTTAAATTGATGGTAGCTTTTCAGTATGGCTTCTCATCATAGTGGCATGGAACGGTCAGCTTTCTCTACTGTTTTGTGGTGTGCAATTACACACTGGACGTGTACACATTGATGTAGTATTGATAAATGCAAATCGGAAAAACAGAAATTTCACGTGGACAAGTTAACGTAGACAGTGGCTTGGCCGTTCTACACGTCATGGGCATAATGTCCAAAATAGCTCATCCCGCAATCGTGCTTTGGCTCTGAACTGATCACCTTGTTAACATTTAGATTCGACAGGAAATATTGTTTTTAGAGAGTCTGGAATTTTAATGAGTCTAAGGACTCCTCATGGTCTTATTTCTTTTATTTGTGGGGTCCCCGAAAGGACTTTCACAACGTAGTTAACAGCAAGAAGTAAGCATTTTCTTCCTTAACAAAACAATAGTTGACTGACACAGAGGTATAGAACCACTCAGTGGGGTGTTCATGGTACAAAGATGTGAGATTGGGAGCAGCAAAAAGGCATCCACCACACTGGGGGGGGGGGGGGGGGGGTGGCACTTAACAATATTAAAAGAACAAACAAATAAAATAACTGACTCAATGGGAAAAAAAAAGTTGGAGTGGGGCAGGTGTTCTGTGCCTTTTGAAATTAAAAGGAACACAGGGCTCAGGCCAGGGAGGAGAAACTGTAGCCCTCAGGGGTTTTCTTGGCTCAGGGCTATCAGCCCTGCCTTAAGTGTCATTCAAAAGCTGAAACTGATTCATCCACACAAAACAACATAAGAACACAAACACACACATTTAAAAAAATGGTTCCTGGAGCGGCTGGGTGCTCTCTTTCAATTCACTCCTGGCTCAATACCATTTGGTTAGTTTCCTAAGTCTTGCTAATAGAAGAACTGAGGTAGCTTAATATATGAACTGTTTAATGTTGAAGAACCAATATGTAGAAACACAAGGGGTCATGGAAATAACACTTCTGCTACAACAAAGGTCCTTTACAATAGAGTCAAGCTTTATTCAAGCCTCAGAGAGAACTTCCTTGAACTTAGGAATGCAAACATTCACATGTGGGCATATGTGGGCCTATGTGCCTGAAAAGAGGGAAGTGAGGGCTACAGGTCTCCCCTCCTCAACTTCGTGACCAGGTGGTACGTTACAATGAAAGCAAGTCTCAGATTGAAATCAGCAATAAAATAAACACTTGGAAGCCAGCAGGCACAAAAAAGTTGTACAGCCAGTTCTATAAACCCAATCAAGTGCCCATTGTCCGTCCTGCTGGCACTCTGACAAACCCCTTGCGTAACAGATTCACTTAAGGCGGAGGTGACGCTATCCCACCAGCAAGATTTAGCTGAACATCTAGTCAGAGTCAGCTGCGAGAATCTGCCTACAGGCTGTGGATACAGGTTCTGTTTCAAACCTTAAGACAGAGACAGCATTTGGAAGGACATAGAGTTCCCATTGGGCTTTCTAGATCACAAAACCCCATTTAAGCAAGGGCAGAAGTGTCTGCGACAGTATTTTCAACCAACTCACGTGTTCTGAACACCTCTTCTTTCACCAATGAAAATCACTTCCAAGATCCATTGTGCTAAATAACAAAGCCAGTGGTGTTGATGGGGAATGAAGACGGGGGAGTGCTTACAGCTGCCTCCAGAGCGGGAGCTTCTTAACGATCTTTCCAGTTCCAGCAAACCTCCCCTGGAGGGTGTATTCATTCCTGAGTAGAGCCCTTCAATATTAACTAACTGCCCCTGGGGGTCAATGAAAAACCCGGAGACTGACGTCACACTCCCTCTGCCAAAGTTCTTTAAATTTAATTGCAGACAGTACAGCATTTTTGTTATGATGTTGTGTTGTTTTTAGTCAGAACCCAGACAGGGGATCCAGGCTCACAACTGGGCTCTGGACTTAAGAGAGCCCTCTCTCCTTCCTGGCCCCATGGTCTGGAGTCTCTTCCAGAATCTGCCCCACCTCAGACAGGTAGGCCTGCTTCTCTTGTCTGTGTCTTGAACCAGCCCTATTTACCAGGTGATGGGAACCAGGTTAGAATTCAGCTCCTTTGCAGACTCATCAGTGAAAGGAAGCTGAGGAAATGACTTTAGCCTCAAGTAATCAGTTTGAACTTGAGCATTTCCTTTGTATAACTCTCATATGCCCTAATGTCTTTTGATTTGTTATGAAAGGCACAGACTAACAGCCCCATTAATACCAGCAAAAAAAAAAATCATAAATACTATCTCTGAAAATCCTTTGATAAAGCCGCTCTGACCCAACTTCAGACAGGTCCCTCTGAGCCCTCTTTTTGACTAGTCCTCATCCTCAGGCCCTCTCTTTGGCATCCCCAGGCCAGTTGTAGCAAGAATCCTGCCAAATCAGTCTAGTGAGACTCCCCCTACTCTTGATATCTGATCAAATTCCTCATCCACAGCCCTTGATATCTGATCCCCCTGGCCTGTCTTCAGTAAGAATCCTAAGTTGGTTTAGCAAGAATCCCCCTGCCCTTAATGTCTCCCAGTCAGTCATTTTCCATCCACCAACCCCTTACCCTCGACTCTGCTCGTTGGCTATAAATCCCCAGTTGCGCGCTCAGAATTGGGCCCAAATGAGCTTCCCTGTTGCAGTTGTCTTGACACCTTTCACAATAGTCCTGAATAAAGCTTCCTGACCATTTTAACAGATGTCAGAAGAACTTTTTCTTTAACAGTTATAGTGCTGTGACTCAGATCAGATCGGATTCATCATTGGACCCCCGGGCCTCTCACCCAGGACCCCAAGTACACACCTTTGAAACCTTTGTCTTCACTCCTGACTCATTGACCGAGGATCCATTGGTGAGTCCAACTCCTGAGCCACTGCTCCAGATGACAGTCCACCGAAGCACAGTAAGGACAGATTTTGAGTCTAAAGATTCTGAGTATACTCTCTGAGGTTGGGTTAGTCTCAGCTTCTTTGTTTGAAAGGTACCTTCTGGCTGGAAGTTCCTCTCGGCTCCTTGTTTCAAGTGCAGATTCACTCCCTGACTCCTGGGCTGGAAATTTTTCCCCGGCTTTTTGTTCTCTCTATTTGACTCGTCTTCCTTTATGAGAAGTGCTCAGTCAACTGAACCTCCCCTCCTCAAATCCCTGCTGACTACATGCTCTGTTACTACAGTGCCAACTCTGTCTGCTTCGCTTCTTGTTAGCGTGACTTCACTGAGGATAATTTGGAGCTTCAATAGCTTCCCCAAACTGGCACATCTAAGACCTCTCCCGCTTCCCACCACTTCCATTCCTTCCTCCTTTGCCATCTTTGATCTTCCCTTCAGCTTCTTGAACCCTTTCATATGTCCCCCTTCAAGCCCCTACCTCCTCTGTCCCTCTGTCTACCCCTGCCAGACTTTTCCCTTCCCACTCCAGCCCCTCAGCTTCTACAGTCACTGGAACTTTCGAGCCCCTCCCCTCCATCAGGGGCTCTCAAGGAACTTGATGGCCCCCAAAAGCAACTACATATCAGGGCAAAAGAAAAGCTTAAAAGTCTCCTGTACAAACATTGGTGGAAAGCGTTAGCCCTCATATTGAGCAGGTAACCTTAACTTGTTCCATGGGCCAGAAAGACAATTCAGATCAAAAAAATATAAAGTGCAGCAAAGAGGAGAGCCAACTATTTTATATCAAGCCATGAGTTTTGTATTACTGTATTTATCTGACTCTTAGCTAAAATTTTAGAATGAAAGTTACAAGACCTCCCTTTGTGCTTGTTCATATGTTTACGGATGTATGCATATGTGAACGTATGTTATATAGACATAATATTTTTCTATCTCTGGATGGTATTACCTAATTAATTTATAAAATCCTGCCAAGGAGCTCTATTCAAATTAGCTTAGAGATAAATAAGTGCTTATATAAATTAAACTTTCCTAAAACTCTGCAAAATAAACATACCAACCCAAATGTTTTTCAATGTCATGTGATTTGAGTAAATCTTTGACAAACAAGTATAGTTTGATATTAGCAGTTTAGTAAAAATGGGTATGTCTTCTGAGTTGTCAGCATTAAGTATGATACATTTTTGTTCCACTTGGGTTTACAAGTCAAACAAGGTAATATTATATCTACAAGATGCTTAAGATTATAAACACTATAAATTTGACTTAAGAACAAATGTACAAGTAAAGATGCAGTAAAAATGAATTGCTTTACGTCTATTACTTCATGTATATCAAGGGCAGCAGTAAAGCAAAACAAAACAAAAAATAATGCGTGCAATTGATTTTGTATCCTTTAACTTTGCTAAATTCATCTCTTAGTCCTAGTAGCTTTTTTGCATCAATCCCACTGACTATTCTAAGTAGAGAATAACGTGTTTACAAGTAAAGACAGTTTTCCTTCTTTTATAATCTAGATGACTTTTACTTTTTTCCTTGCTTTATTGCACTGGTTAGGACATACGGTACAATGTTGAACAGAAGTCATGAGAGCAGCCACTCTTGTGTTGTTTTGGTTCTTAAGGAGAAAAATTCAGACTTTTACCCTTATGTATGGCATCAATTTTAGCTTTTGTGCAGATGCCTTTTATTAGATTGAGGATGTTCCCTTCTATTTCCAGTTTTCTAAGAGTTTTCTTTTTTATCAAGAATGGATGTTGCATTTCTATATACTGACAACAAACCGTTGGAAATCAAAATGAAAAGGAACAATACTTTTTTTTTTTCTTTTGAGGAAGATCAGCCCTGAGCTAACATATGCTTCCAATCCTCCTCTTTTTGCTGAGGAAGACTGGCCCTGAGCTAACATCCATGCCCATCTTCCTCTGCTTTATATGTGGGACGCCTACCACAGCATGGCGTGCCAAGCTGTGCCATGTCCACACCCGGGACCCAAACCAGTGAACCCCAGGCCGCCAAAGCGGAATGTGTGAACTTAACTGCTGCACCACTGGGCCGGCCCCAGAAACAATACATTTTTTAAATTAATTTTTCATTGAGGTAACATTGGCTTATAACATTATATAAGTTGCAGGTGTACATCATTATATTTCGACTTCTGTGTAGACTATATTTTGTTCACCACCAAAAGTGTAGTTGCCATCCATCACCGTACACATGAGCCCTTTTATCCCTTTCACCCTCTCTCCTCCCCCTCCTCCTCTGAGAAGCATCTTTAACAATAGGATCAAAAGTATTAAATACTTAAGGATAAATCTGACAAAACTCTACAAGTTCTGTACACGGAAAACTATAAAACAGTACCGGGGGCTTTGGGGAGAAAAAGGAAAAAAATGAAATCTTAAAAAAAAAAAAACCATAAAACATTGCAGAGTGAAATTAAGATCTAAACAAAGAGATAGATTGTGTTCATGGGAAGAAAGCTCAATATTATTAAGGTGTCATTCTTCTCCAAACTGTCGGCAACATCTCCAGTGCAATATCAATAAAATCAGCAGGGTTTTTGTATGCGTAGAGCATGATAAGCTGATTGTTAGAGCAGCAAAAATAAGTTTGAAACAAAGGACCTAAAAAAAGAGGACTAATATCACCAGATTTCAACACTTATTATAAAGGTACAGTAATCAAGATAATGTAATTTTGGCATAAAGATGGACAAATAAAGTGATAGAGCAGAAGACAGAGTCCAGAAATAGGCCCACACGTATATGGATAACCAATTTTTTACAAAGATGCAAAGGCAAGTCAATGGAGAAATAGTCTTTTCTATCCTTCTATTCCATCAGGACAGCAAGTGATACTGGCACAATTGGTAATCCATACGCAAAAAGAACCTTAATCCATTCCTTGCACAATACATAAAAACTAACTGAAAATGGATCACACATCTATATGTGAAACCTAAAACTTCTAGAAGGAAACATTTGCGATCTTGGGTTAGAGCTCTTAGATATAATACCATAAGCATGATTCATTAAAAACATAAATTGATAAATTTGACTTCATCAAAATTTAAAATATCTGCTCTTCAAAAGACACTATTAAGAGACAAGTAACAGACTGGGAGAAAACACTTTCAATGCATATATCTGATAAAGGGCTTATATCCAGAATATATAAAGAATGCTCAAAATTCAATAATAAGAAAATAAACCCAATTTTTAAATGGGCAAATATTTTAACAGACTCTTCACCAAAGAAGATATACGAATTGCATATAATTACATGAAAATGTGCTCAACAGCATTTGTCATTAGAGTAATGTACATTAAAACCACAATGAGATACTGTTACACTGTATTAAAATAGCCAAAATTTAAAAGACTGAACACACCAAAATTTGGTGAGAATGTGGAGGAATTGGAACCCTAATATACTGCTAGTGGGAATATAAAAATAGTACAACCATTTTGGAAAATAGTTTGGCAGTTTCTTAAAAATTTAGATATACACCTATTGTATGATTCAGTCATTCCCTGCCTTGATATTTACCTGAAAGAAATGGAAGCAAAGACTTGTATATGAATGTTCACATAAGCTTTATTGGTAATAGATCAAAAGGGCAACACCCAAATGTCCTTCAACAGGAGAATGGATAAACTGTGGTATACACACACTATGGAATACTAGTCAGAAATGTAAAGGAATAAACTATTTATTGCTACATGTGACAGCATGGAGGAATCTCAAAATTATGCTGAGTGGAAGAAACCGGAGAAAAAGAGCACATACGGCATGATTTCACTTTTATAAAATTCTAGGAAGTGCAGACTAATATAGGATGACAGAAAGCAGCTCAAGTTTGCTTGGGAAAAGGAGAGGCGTGGGCAGGGAGAGAGGAAGGAAGCATAAAGGAGAGCAAGGAAATGAAACTTTCGGTGGTGATGGCTTCGTGGGTGTACACATGTGGCAAAACTTCTCAGACTGTACACTTTAAATGCGTGCACCTAAATATTGTCAATTATACTTCAATAAATCTCAAAAAAAGTCTCCACTTCGTGCTCAACACACTATTTCTCCAGTTTAGAAGGTCCCATCTCTGGTTACTGTCAACCTGGTTATTGAGTGAGAAACCCAGCATAGAAGTTAAGTTACAGCTCACTGCTTGATCACTGGCTCTTTAAGTCCTTGTTAAGAAAGGTCAGGCATCTTCAAGATGCCAAAATGAGTGAGGAAATTAGACTGGAAGGAATCGGGGAGGCAACATAGATCAGTGGGAAGTGCATGGGACAAACGTGGGTTCCAGGAGATTCTGACAGCTGTGTGACTTTGAGCTAGCTTCTTAACCTGCCCAAGCGTACTCCTTAGGGACATTTGGTCACAAGCATGAAACTGATTCAGGCCGAGATTTCAAACAGATAAGAACCAGAAGCTCCGTAAATAAGTCAGACAGAGAAAAACAATTATCGTGTGATTTCACTCATATGTGGAAGATAAACAAACACATAGATAAGGAGAACAGATTGGTGGTTATCAGAGGAGAAGGGGACAGAGGGAAGGAGAAAGGGGTAAAGGGGCTCATGTGTACAGCAACGAATGGAAACTAGACTTTTGGTGATGGACGGGATGCAGTGTATATAGAGGTCAAAATATAATGATGTACACCTGAAATTTATACAATGTTTTAAACCAATGTGACCTGAAAGAAAAAGAACCAGCAGCTCCAGAGCACCTTGATAGCAGAAACGAGGTCTCAATAGTTTCATCCAGATTTTTCCTCCCTTTGGTCATGAATCAAATTCCAGAGTCAGAGAATCCAACTGGACCAGTTTGAGTCACATGTCTACCCATTGACTAGAGCAAGAATGAGCATCTTATTAGCAATTATAACAAAAGGGATTTAGGAGGCTATCAGCAAATGAAGGTAGAATAGATGCTTGATGCAAAAAACAACAAGCAGCCACTTTACCAGTTATGTACTGCTGCATAACAGACTTCGTGGCTTAAGACAACAATGATTTATTATCTCTCAGAAATCTGTGCGTTTTGTGGGCGGTTCCTCTTCTAGTTTTGCTAACTTGTGAAGTTACATTCAGTGAAAGGCAATTGGTTGGAAGATCCAAGATGGCCCCAGTCATGTGTCTGGAAGCGGGTACTGGCTGTCAACTGGGGCATCTCCACATGGCCTCTCATTCTCCAATAGGCTGGGCCTCCTGCATTCAGGGACATTACAGGAGAATGTTCCAAGTGAACAAAGGCAGAAGCTCTTGAGCCGGGCTCTGGAACTCGCATGTCTCTTCGAGCACATTCTGTGGGCCACAGTAAGTCACAAGGTCACTTCAAACTCTAGGGAGTGAAGAGATAGACTGAGCCACTGAATGGGAGGAGCGCCTAGGTCGTGTTGCAAAAAGAATGCATACGAGAAAGAGAGGGACGTATAGCCCCTGAACAGTCAACCAGTGCATTAAAAATATTTTATTTTCCTCAGATATGAAATGAGAATAATGGGGCTGGCCCCGTGGCCGAGGGGTTAAGTTCGCGTGCTCCGCTGCAGGCGGTCCAGTGCTTCGTTGGTTCGAATCCTGGGCTCAGACATGGCACTGCTCATCAAACCACGCTGAGGCAGCGTCCCACATGCCACAACTAGAAGGACCCACAATGAAGAATATACAATTGTGTGCCAGGGGTCTTTGGGGAGAAAAAGGAAAAAAATAAAATCTTTCAAAAGAAAACTTTTGAAATGAGAATAATAATACCTAACTTCTAGGGTTATTATGGTAATTTAATGAAACAACATATTTGAAAGGCCTAACACAAAAAAACACTTGGTGAAAGGGTATCTATTTTTAAAGTCATTGTGGACTAACGTTATAGACAGACATCTCTCAAAGGAAATTCTCTGGTTCTAGAATATTGTCACTTTAACCTCTTTTCTTTGGTGGAGGCTGCAGGGCATATGACAAGGAACTGAGTTTTATTGTTGAATTTTTGGGGATAAAGTCTTTCTTTTCCCTTCCTTTCTGTAAGCTCCACAATGCAAGTGGAGGAGGAGATTAAACACATTAAAATGTTAACTTGATTTACCTTCAATTTTTGCATTTAGTTTATATGTCTGTGTGTGTGTGTGTGTTGGTCAGCATCCAGTCAGTGAAACAGAAACCACTACAGGAATTTCAAATAGAGGGGCATTAACGTAGGAAATTGACTGCAATCGTGTTGAAGGGCTGTCCAAGGGAAAAAGAGAACTGAGAATCACTCAGAAATTAGTAACTGCAGGAAAGTACTACTATCCTAAGGCTGACTGAGCAAAAGAAGAAATGGTGTTATCCAGAACCCGCGACTGCTCCATCGCTGAGGCCCTGGTATACCCACTGCTCAACTGCTGTTGCTGGAACATCTCTCAGGAAACCAGGAGGCTGAACTCCTGCCCACAGTTGCCTGTCACTCACTGATGCTGCCGCTGCTGCCAGAGGCAGGGCCAGGAATCCTGGGTGCGGAGGCTGCAGGAGCATCCTCTGCCCCCACTGCTATTGAAACTGGACCACCTGCACACAAACCCATTCACCCACTTCTGCCGCTGCTGCCACTGCCAAGCAGTTCAGCAGAAGTCGAAAAAATTGGCTTCTCCTTTCCACCTACCTTCCAATCTCCCACCAGTGTCTCCCATGGGTAGAAACTAATTGGAAGCCAGCTGGCTGGGGAGTCTGGGAAATGTAGTTTGCTGGCTTCCAGACCCCTACAGAGAAGGGCAGGGAGTGTGGGAATGGAGTTGAGAGCCCACAGGCAAACAGCCAGCACAGAGTATGAGTTATACACAGATGTTTCATGTAGCGCTGCTGTGTGGTGTGTGTATCTCCAGATTTTTTCCCTTTGGGTCTGTTTGAAGCAAAGCGAACCTATGTTGAGTGTTTCAAGATTTCTGGTAGAACGCTATCACACCACATTTAACCATCTGATGAGCAAACGCTTCTTCCTCCCGGCCATTTCTTCCTTTCCTCCTTTGGCAGGGGATATGAAAAAGCTGGCAAAAACTTGTATTTCACACTCTAGTTTGCAAAATGCCAGTGGAATCTTTGTAGTCTCCTGCCTATTATTCACTTGAAAGTGCTTCATTAAATGCCTGATGGATCATAAACATTGTATGGGACATCTTGTACAAAGGGACAGCAGATTCCTTGTTTTGCCTTCAGTGGGCCAGAAAGATGCTCCTGGTGTTTTCTTCAAAATTGTCCATAATCCTCTATCAATGATTGCACATGAAGGGTGGCAGAACGTCCCACCTCAAAATATACCACTTTGGTGTGTTGATTATTTTGACCTGTAGGCGAATGCTTTCTCTGAACTCTCTTATCTAACTAAAGACAGATCCCCCAAAAGGAACTCAGTTGTCATAAATCCCCTCCCCTGGGAGTTTCATCAACTGGGGAGAATTGACTCTTGTCACAGGAGCGGAGAATAGAAGTCCAAACCCAGACACACTTTGTTACCAACTATCACACCTTCCATCTATTCTTCTAAAAGCCCATTCACCTTTTCTTTTTCTTTCTTTTTTTTTTTTTTGAGGAAGATTAGCCCTGAGCTAACTACTGCCAGTCCTCCTCTTTTTGCTGAGGAAGCCTGACCCTGAGCTAACATCCATGCCCATCTTCCTCTACTTTATACGTGGGACGCCTACCACAGCATGGCGTGCCAAGCGGTGTCATGTCCGCAACCGGGATCCGAACCGGCGAACCCTGGGCCGCCAAGAAGTGGAACATGCGAACTTAACCGCTGCACCTCAGGCCAGCCCCTCATCTTTTCTGAAAATCATGTCTTCTCCCCTAAGAGGCCCACACCCCCACTGCCCTTTCCCTGTGAAGATGGTATTTAAGCCTGAATTCTAAGTCACTTCTCTGTGTTACTCATTTTAACCCGGACATCTCCCATGTATACACGAAGTATGCATGTTAACAAGTTTCTGCTTGTTTTTCTCCTGTTGATCCTTTTATTACACAGGTCTCGGCTAAGAACTCAGACGGGTAGAGGGGAAGTTATTTTTCTAACCCTACACACATGACGTCTGCTGGATCCACAATAATTCAAAAAGTTATTCTATTGAACTAGCAATGACTGTCCCTTATGAAACAAGGTCACCTCCTCTTATGACCTGAGCACTGAGTTCCTTAGACTATTCTCAGATTTTCTCTTAGGTTTATGGAGCCTGATTTTTCCTTCGTGGGCTCAAAGCATGTTGCTGTCTGCTAGGCAAGCCCTGGAGAGGCGAGGAGTGGGAGGGTGTGACAGTGCAGAGCCACTATGACAAATGAGGCATGTTAGGGCTCAGCAGAAACTCTATCCCTATCCCAGAACGGGCTTCACAGAGAAAATCAGGTCACATGGAACAGCGAGGGCTGGCATAAAGATGGAAAGCAGAGCGAGGCTGGTTTTGGAAATGGCAGTTCCCTGGAACCATATCTGGCTGAGTCACCCAATGGGGCTCCACCTAAGGCAATGATAGGGGATGCAGCTGTATGTGGGGACATCTCAGGGTGCTGAGATGGCATATAACAAACAAGTTTAAAGTTGGAAACCAACATTTATTGAGTTCCTGCCATATGACAGGCACACTCAATCATTTTCTCATTTCAATCCTGACACCAATCTCATGACATTATCTTCTCTTTAGAAACAGGGAAACTGGGGGGACCTCGCGTGTGGTAAACAGCACAGCCAGAGGTAATGCCCTGTCTGTTCCACTCACACATGAGTGTGGGCAAATCCCTGTGACTGGCTCCTCCTAAGGGGCCAAAGGACGAGGAATCTTCATTGAGCCTCTGTCGTGTGCCAGGCACTGTGCTGTGTGTTTGACACACATGAGCGACTTTATGGTCTTCCCATCTACCCTCCACCTACCCTCAATAGTAGGCATGAGTGCCCCCATATGACAGGGTAGGAACGTAAAATATAATGTTATAAATGTGTGCAGAGGATTTTGACCCAGATCTGGGTCAAACTCACATTGTTTCTGTGACACCAGCAACCTCCCGATCTATTTTGGGAGTTAATGTATAAGCATCAAAAGATCAGGAAGAGTGCTGGGCACAAGAGGACAAGGGCCAGATGACCGATCTGGACAGAAGTCAGAAGTGTGTAGAAACAGAGAGGAGAGGGGAGAGCCCTGGGCGCTGGGACGGCCGTGCATCGTCACAGTTGCCTTACTGCTTGTATCCCCTCTTCCTGCCAGTTTCTCTCAGACGTTGAGAGAGGCCTAGGCCACTTCCTTTTATTTTTTTTTCCAGAATCCAGTACAAGTTTGAATTTGGAGTCCCAGCCAGATGTTTCTGCTGATCTCCCCCACGCTGGGTCTCTTTGCTGCCACTCCCTCTGCCTACACCCCGTTCCATGATCCACAGGGAGAGCTCCTTTCATTACAAGAGGCCTCCTCTTTCAAAAGGTTGTAAATACAGCTGGGCAGGGCCCAAGCCTGCTCTTTAATTGGTGTCCCTAAAGACCCATTGCATCACTGTGAGCCCAGGGAATGGTCTATAAATACCTTCTGACCAACTGAAAAAACACATTAACCTTTTAATGGAAAAGTGTGGCCACTAAAGTCCATTTCATGGGCACCCTTTGGGATTTGCAAGCCACATTCTGAGCAACTACAAAGCATGAGGAAGTCAGTGGCAGTGAACACAAGGAAAGAAGTAAATCATAAATATATTACCATTTCCTAAATTCTCTTCCTTTTAAAATGTGGTGTCAAGAGACAGCATTTCCTGCCTTGGCAGCTGGTAGTCATGTCTCACCCCACACAACCTGCTCTCCTCTGAAGAACAAAAAGAAAAAAAGGGAAATCTCATGCTATCGGGAAGTTGCTGGCTAAAAATTCCTTCTGTCTCAACACTTTGTCCTCCTAACCTACTTCTGTGAAAGATTTCAGTGGTCAAATCTTTATGCACAGGGGCTGGCCTGGTGGAACAGCGGTTAAGTTCACACCTTCCGCTTTGGTAGCCTGGGGTTCACCGGTTCAGACCCCGGGTGCAGACCTGGCACTGCTTGGCAAGCCATGCTGTGGCAGGCATCCCACATATAGAGTAGAGGAAGATGGGCATGGATGTTAGCTCAGGGCCAGTCTTCCTCAGCAAAAAGAGGAGGATTGGCAGCACATGTGAGCTCAGGGCTAATCTTCCTCCTAATATAAAAAAAAAAAAACACCTTTATGCATTTAAGCCAAACAGAACTCAGAGAAGAGAGAGAAAAAGAAAACGAGATGATCTGGGGTCATAAAATAAGCTATTTTTGCCTAGCTTTCTATTCTGCGTGAATATTTCCTATATAAAAATGTTTTTAAACACCATTTTATGAGAAACCATTACTGGGAAGCCATTAACAAGGGATTTCCTCTTGGCAAGGGGATATGCTTTTGGTGTTCCACGTCACCACATTTTCAGCAGTCATCAGAAAGGTAGAATGGTGCTGGGGCAATTCTTCCATTTTACAACAGCTACAAGACCGACCATCCCAAGAGTCTGAAAAAATGTATCCTGAGTGATGATTTCTTAGGAGGTTTGAAAGGGAGATTGCTCTATAACTCAGTGAACTCCACAGTCGCTTTCCTGCATTCCATTTAGCTCCCCTTTCAGCTGTGGAACAGCAAATGCTGCTGCAGAAATTACCTTCTCTCACTGTTCGGGAGGCTTCAGCTCCAAATAGGAATGGATGGATGGGTGTGCATGACACTGTCTCCGGGCCCAAGAGCCTGTGCTCCAAGGAGCTGGTTACTTCTCAGCAGTATCAGGTTTCTATTGACTCAAGAATCCACCCAGAAGTCTGAGGAAACACTTCTTGTAGAGTTACGCCAACTCTCCCTCCTCCAGCTTATGCCTTGGCCTCCACATCCAAGAAGGAAGTCACGACCTAAAAAAAATTCCCACGTGAGCATTTGGCCAACATTTAAACCTTAATCTGGAGTCTCACGGTGTTTCACACTGAGCTTCACCCGATGTCCTTAACAGTCACGTGGATATTCGGACACCTCCGTCCATCTCCTCTGAGCCGGGATCCTCCTGGGAGAGGCGACCCAGCACAGCCAGTGGTGTTACCCTCTGCTGAAAAAACGCTGCCTGTGGCTGGATTTGAGCCCCACACCCACACTCTTTTATGTTGCTGCCGTGTCCATCCACCTAGTGACACATTCCCCAGGCTTTATGACCGTGTCGTTGGATCTCCTCAAGTTCTGCTTGAGGAGGATTTTGAAATTTGTCTCCTGGATACTAATAACAGATGAAAGAGCTTATCAGTGAGTTAAAGAAACTTTCATTGATGTCTGCTCTTCCACAAAATTGCCCAAGTAAAGGCTTCCTCCTCTGGAGCCTGCCCCACCTGAGAGAGGTCCCCGGGCATGATGTGGTTACCCTCAGAGCCCAGAGCAGCCAGGAGGAGGTTTCAGTGTCTCCACTCAGACAAAAAGTGGGTTTTAATATCTTGAAGTGAATGAGCTTCCCCAAACTGCCCTTCAGTAAAAGCTCTGTTCCAGTTTATGATATGCATATTCATTTTCATTTTTTAGATCATTTCCTCGTAATAGCCAGGACTCATAGAGATGACTGCCTTCTTTTATAATTCCCCCATTGGCCTCAATGCCTCCCCAACCCTGTTCCCTGATGGCAAGGCTCTGTTACCCAGAGGTCAGTGCTAGGCCAATGGTGGAGCCATCTGGCGCCCAAGACCAGGAAGTCATCATTTTAATCCAGTGATGGTCTGGGTCTATTTAGAGACCTCTCTGGAGTCTGGTGCTTCATTAGGAAACTGGTTTTCTGAATGTAGGCTCCAAATCACCACTTCATACAAACGAAATTCGATCAGACACCTAGCCCCAGCTAGGCCTTCAAAAATTATTACTCTCTTACTATTTATAGGCTCAGTCCCTGCCCAGCCATTCTCCCCACCCCTGGCTGATGTGAACTGTGTATTTCTTTGCTGACTGAAGTTCTTTCTATCCTGGTTTCACAGAGTTCTCCTCCATCAGCACGAGAAGTTGCATAAACAAACTTATCTTTAGGCAGCAACTTTTAAAAACACGTAAGTCCCTTTCTTTCCTCTCCACTCCCTCCCACTCCTGTACTGTATTGTGCCAACCTCCCAAGCTTTTCTCTAGAGCATTGTCCTGGAATAGGGTACTTGGAGAAATACCACCTGATAGCTTTGCTAATCCAGTGGGATGACTGGGGTTCGGTGGATTATGGAGATTGTTTCCCCGTGGTGTTAACTGAAGGTCAAGGTCCATTGTTCTTCTTGCCCCTCCTTTAGAACACAAAAGCCAATCTCATTCTCGCCGCACCAGTTTAAAATCAGAGACCTCAGCAGCAGGAGGGTGTGGCAACCCAATGAGCTGCTGAACCAACTAGTCAGCAAATATTTACACCTGCAGGCGCTGTGCGACCGGTGGGGCCGAGCGCCTGGGGGGAAGTTCTCTCCATAATTCTTTCCTCCCCTTGCCTTTAACAAGTCCCCATTAAACCAAGTTTAATGGATCCTCTTTTTAAGGCCTTCCAAAGGGAAGGATTCCTAATTGCCCTTCACAGAGCTCCTTAAAGTGTAATTTAAATCCAGTTCACTTGCATATTCAGCCTGCCCCTTATCAGCATTTGCTAATCCATCACAGGTAACTCACTTCTCATTCTTATTTCTTGAGTGAGTGAGTGGAAAAGTTGCATACGTGTATCTCATTCCCACATCTCTTTCTGAATCTTTTTGCGATCGTGATAGAGTGAGCACCGGCTCCATTTCCTTGATACTCCTTCTTCCTGCAGCTCTTCCCTCTTAGGATAGTTTCAGTGAAGGCTATGCCTTGCTTGTTGTGCAGAAAGAAAGGGGCTCTTTTCCCACCTTCTGTGGAAGAACCACATTTACAAGTCCCCCAGGGCCACGCCTTCTTCTCCAGGTTGTGCGGCCTCAGTTTCCCCCATCTTCTGTGGCTTTCCTTTGAACCCTCTTAAGGATATATTTCCCTACCGACAGGGCTTACTCCGCAGCCCAGACATCAAGTGATCGCTGAGTTTACTTCTGAGTGAACAGCAGGCAGGCAGGCAGGAGAGAGTGTGAAAACACTGTGATGAATGTGCAGCTCTTTGGGAACAAAGGCCAAGGCCAGCCCTGAGTCCAGGAGGCAGAGTGTAAGCAGGACAGGTGCAGTGAACAGCAAGGACAGAGCACAATAAGTATAAGATCTGGTGTGTCCAGAGAGCATTACACATGGGGCTCTGCAGCTCCTTCCTGCCCGGAGTGTCACCTTCAAATTTAGAGGGTGGATTTGAAGGGCGAAGGGGAGAAACAGACACAGAGAATGTAGAGGGTAGGAGGGAGAAAAAAATTGACTGCACAGGATGTGGAGGAAGAGCAATAGACATGGATTAAAAGTGGCTCTTAGACTGAGAAAGGGGTATAAATGCACTGTATATAGGAGGTTGAAATGATGCGGGGTCGGTGAGCCGAGGAGTCAAAAGAAAGATTTCTTGGACCCTCAAGGTCTGGCAGTAGTGCTCTTTTATTTAGAGAATAGTGTGGAATAGCATGGGGACAGGACCCATGGGCAGTCAGAGCTGCTGCATGGGGACAGGACCCACGGGCAGGAGGAGCTGCTGCTGCTGCTGCTGCTGCCAACGTGAGTTGAGGGTAGGACTAAATTTAAGGCATCGGTATGTGAGTTATCTCTTTACAAGACAAAGGAAAGAATATGTAAAAAAGTTGTTAAAATGGTCTCAGTGCCTGTAGGGTCTGGTTATTGGGTGGTCCTATAACTTTTAGATAAGAATCTAACCGGATTAAGTAAATGGCAGAAGCCACTGCTTAAATATTATCTTCAGCTAAAGACAAAGGAGGATGTTGGTGGGGGGGGGGGGTCAGTTACATGAGGTTGCCAGACAGTAAACAACTTAAGTTCTTGCCTTCCCCATTAAGAGTTTCTAGAGATAAGGCCATCCCGCCTTCCTCCTGGTGCAGAGAGGGAGGCACCCCCCGCAGATGGAGACTTCCTTCACAAATGCAAATGTCTCTCATCAAAGGGCAAGCAATTTCCACTCCTCCTCCGAGCCTCCTTCTCATCTGTAGTTTTTAAAAGTAACCAGCCTAAAATCCTCATCACTAATATCTGTGGGGTGGGGTATACATTCGAAGGCCCACCTGCCCATCTGCTCTCTTGGTGGGACCTATTCTCTCAATGTTCTGTGACAGGCAGAGGCGTGAAAATCATTTGAAGGACCTTGGCTGGAAAGGTTGGGAAAGCATGCATCTCTAGAATCTGTTCTTCTGTATTTTTATTTCCTCCAAGTGTGTCAATGCCACCAAATCACGGAAGGCTGTTTTGAAGGGGAAATTACAGGGGCGAAGCAGCTAGAAGGTTACGTTAGGAAGCTGCAATATAAGTAAGCATGAGCATGGGGGTGGCGCTGCCTCTTTGAGAGAAGCTGCTACATGCCCACAGGGCAATACCGTGAGAAGCAGCCACGTGTATGGGGGGACTGCTACCTCCGGCCATTGTGATTGCACCAGCCAGCCAGTGGTGCCTGAGCCAAACACAGCCCACCAGGGACACCCTATGTTGGATGGTGCTGCCATTTCTCCTCCCTCCACATGGAAGGTAACCCTATACCCTCCACAGTCTTACTCATTCTCAAGGCTCAGCTCACGGGCACCTCCAGTAGGAGGTCTTCTCCAACCATGCCGTCCTTGCTTGAACTCAGAGCACCCATTGCTTCCACGGTTACAGTCTGCTCTTACTCAGTTTTCTCAAGCCGATCAACATTTTGAAGCAACGAGCAGCAAGGGTTTTCAGGGTTAAGTAGAAAGTTTCAGCACTATATAAAAACTTTAAGAAAAAAATAACCTGAATATCTTGCAAAAGTGTCTTCCATTGGTGCAAGTAGGAAGCTGGTTTCATAACTTCAAGAAACTGGACTTTCCAATATGTCTGGGGAAGTTGCACGTGAAGATGAAGGATCTGCAAAGACATTTCCCCTAGTGTTTAAAAAGAAATGACTGACGGAGAAGACACTCTCAGGATTGTATTTTTAATTTTAATGAAGCAAGTCACTCTCAGAAACAAATGCCCTTATGAACTTTACATTCTCAAGGAGAAAGCGAGCCCAGGTACAAAGCTGTGAAGGATGGACTCACTGATGTAGCTGCAAAGCCAGTGGGGATGAACCCTTCTTATATTTTTATTAGCTTGTTATTGTTTTTATTAGTGCTCTGGGTGTAAGTTCCATAAGTTTTTAATGATCTGCCCCAACCCTACTTTTCCCATAAGCCCAATTATTTTTCATGCTTGATTTTGCAGAAGTAAGGTTTTTTTGGGGGGAGAGGGAGGATCCATATATGGCATTACCGTAGAGACTCCAGTATTTGGCAATTTCTGGCACATTGACCTATGACACTATTTTCTGAACTTTTGTCTCATTTAAGTTCGCTGTTTGTGTTAGTTTCCTGTGGCTGCTGTAACAAATTGCTGCAAGTGGCTTAAAACAACACGAATTTGTTACCTTGCAATCTGAAGATCAGAAGTCTGAGATGGGTCTTCCTGGACTAAAATCAAGGGGTAGGCAGGGCTGTGTTCCTGTCTGCCTTTTCCAGCTTCTAGCGTCTGGTTCCATTTCTTGACCCATAGCCAACAGTGGCCGGTCAAGTTCCTCTCATATTGCAGAAGTTGGACTCTCTTGCCTCCCTCTTTCCTTTATAAGGACTCATGTGATTACATTGGGCCCTGCTGGATAATCCAGGATAAGCTCCCCATCTTGGAGCTTTGACTTAATCACATCTTCAAAGCCTCTTTAGTCACGTAAAGTAACATATTCACAGTTTCCATTAAGATGTGGACATTTTAGGGAGGCCTTTATTCTGCTACCAGCCTGTCATTATTTATCTTTCCATGTGTTAGGGCTTTGGCACCACCAGTAGATCGGAAGCTCATTGAGGGGAGGGACTGCTTCTTTGTCTCTTTATTCCCCGTAGCAATTGCCCAATACAGATGCTGAGAGTGTATTTTTAAATTGCCTTTCCTTCCTGACTCTTGATTTGAATAACACCCAGGTGTACTTCCAGATATGGATTGTGTTGATCCAACCACTGAATCTTGCCTTCTTGCTAGGCACTGGAGATACAAAGATGATTAAATATCGCCCCAACCTTCAATAAATTTGCCTGGAAAAATTTTTAAGTCAGCATCTAGGGTGTAGGCTCTTTAAAATACGAGTAACACACACAACTAAAGATTAAAATGTGTGATGCTGAATCAAGGGCAGTTTTACAGAGCAAGGAGAGAGATGGAATGAATGAAGAAGAAAACCAGGAAGAAAGAGAGTCAAGTGGGTCTATTCTCTTTATGTTTTGAATAAGGTCATGGGAAAAATCAAAGCTGTAGGGCGGGGCCGAGATAAAGTACACAAAGATGTAATAGTGTGAAAATGAGAACCCAAGAGATAGCAAAGTACATTTATGCCTAAGTACATCCAAAAGAGCAAAGGAGTGCTCACCTGATTTAAAGTGATACTAATAAGATTTTTAAATGTAGAGGGACTACTGAGGGGAGGGGGATGGCAGGAGGCACTGAGAGAAGTAGCTTTTCTGGTCCTTCGCTTTGTCAGTCAAATGCTCAAACAAATTCGGCCTCCATCTACATTTCGAGCTTGTCTCCTTCCACCCCAAGCCCCTCTCCAATCCCGTAGGTTCAAGGCTGTGGTCACATTTTCCCATACTTTCTTACCCCCGTGTATTAAAACGCAGTCTCCTCTGCCTAATTTAGTTCCTGCTTGTCTGTCTCATCTTTCCAGGTTTGGCTAGAATGCAACCAGATTCACCTCCATGAGAAAAGATTTTTCCCCTCCTGGACTTTGTTTGCAAAGTGCAGAGCACTGACCATGTGTGACTTCAAATTCTGCAACATGAATCCCGATTATATTTTCCGATTATATTTTCCAATTATATTTTCCAAAGATGAAGAGATCACAACATCTCCCATCCAGGCTCTTCTAGAACCTTGCCACTAACCCCTTAAGACATGGAGTCTAATTCTCCTTCCCTTGAATCTGTGACTTGACTGCCACCAATAGAATGCAGTGGAAGTGATGCTGCACAACTTCAGGTCATAAAAGGCCGTGGAGCTTCTGTGTTGCCTCCTGAAGCACTTGCACTGGGAACTCCGAGCTTCCATGTTAGAAGTCCGATTACCCCGAGGTCGCCATGCTGCGAGGAAGCCACACCACAAGGAGAGGCCCTGGATGGGTGCTCTAGTCAATGGTGCTCACGTTCAAGTGCTCCCAGGCCAGGCACCAGGCATGTGAGTGAAGGAGCCTTCAGATGATTTTTATCACCCAACTGCTGTGTCGCTCCCAGCTATCCAGGCACGAGATATCATGGAACAGTGGCAAGCCACTCCTGCCGTCTCTATTCCAAATCCACAGAACCTATGAGCATAATCAGATGGTTGTTTTAAACCACTAAATTTTGGGGGTAATGTCTTATACAGCAACAGTAACCGGGACACCAGGTATGAGCAGTATTCATATTTTCACTGAATCGACTGTTTGGGAATGTTCCTGAATCAGAGTTATGATTATAGCCGTTACGTTAGCACGTAGACTAACCCCCAGGAAAACTAGAGGACAATTAGTGGCATCTCCAGAATCTCAGATACAGTGCTGGATGAGAGAAAAACATGACAACCATCAATTCTAAGACACTTATTTTACTTGAAGCAAGAAAAAAATACTTTCGGGGAGTAGATCACTTTTCTAGAAGAGAAAAGTGAGCAGAATTTGGGTGTCTAGAGACCACTGAAAATATGCACAACGCCCCCTACCAGGATCCCCCGGGATGAACTGCCCTCCTGGTGCAAGGCAGACCACCACCCAGCTTAGGCCGGAGCAGCTCCTGCAGGAGGAAAGTGACGAAGGAAGCTTGTCTGACAGGTTAGGGATTTGCAGGCAGTCCTGGGAAAAGCCCTTTCTGTTGCTTCTTGTAAATGTCTTTTTTATGCTGCATTGTTTCGTGGGTAAGACACACACATGTACACACACACTGCACAGCTGACGGGGGACAGCACTTCCCGGAGACTGGATAAAGTAATTGTTGCCGAGAAAAGAAGGGAAGGGCACGCTTCTGGTGAGTTTTGCCTTATGTGGCTGAAATGTGAGGGACTTGGCGAACTTCCCAGTGCGAGAAGTCTATGGGCCAGGCTGATAAAGGTCAGGAGAGGAATGCCCACCAAAGCTACAGAAGTGAAAGACAGCCGTCTCACCCAGGACGCTTCCTTATGTGGGAGAGGGTTGAAATGAAAGACAAAACCCAGGAGATGTTGTGATATTACCTCGACAGTTAAGCAGTCATTTATCAATATTGTTAAGACGTTTAGGAATCCAACTGATTATTATTCGGACTATATTTTTCCTTTGCTTGAAGACATCTGAACAATTTTGGGAAAATCAGGATGGGAATATAAAGTCCTTGGATTTTCTTCCCTGATTAAATTAATTCATCAGTAAATAATTACTGAGCAGGAACTCCAAAAATGTTCATTTGGATAAAGAAATTCCAAGAAACAACCTTTTTATTTATTTTTTTTTGAGGAAGATTAGCCCTGAGCTAACATCTGCTGCCAATCCTCCTTTTTTTGCTGAGGAAGACTGGCCCTGAGCTAACATCTGTGCCCATCTTCCTCCACTTTACATGTGGGATGCCCACCACAGCATGGTTTACCAAGCAGTGCCATGTCCACACCCGGGATCCGAACTGGCAAACCCCGGGCCGCCGAAGCGGAACGTGTGCACTTAACTGCTGTGCCGCCGGGCAGGCCCAGAAACAACCTTTAAAAGTCTGTAGTAAATGGGGGCCAGCCCCATGGCCAATGGGTTAAAGTTCCACACACATCACTTTGGCAACCCAGGTTTGCAGGTTCAGATCCCAGGCATGGACCTACTCCACTCACCAGCCATGCTGTGGAGGTGGCTCCCATGAGAAAAAATAGAGGAGGATTGGCACAGAAGTTAGCTCAGGGCTAAGCTTCCTCAAGCAAAAAAAGAGGAGGATTGGCATCAGATGTTAGCTCAGAGCGATCTTCCTCAGAAAAAAAAAATAATCTGTAGTAAATGGATGTTTCCTTCTGTATTAGCTGGGGCTTATCGTGCTTTATAATCTACTCAACATTCAAGGCTCTAGACTTAAATTTTAAATATCAAGCTTCCTTCTTCTTGTCCTGAAGGTTGTAAATATGTGCTGAATGTCAATTTAAGTTATGTTGGTCTCACTTAGTGTGATCACCTGCCCGACACCCCCAATTATCTGCTCGCTACACTGCCAAATCTCCAGCTTACCTGGGCTGACATTTGGGGGAAAGTCAGTTACAGATCATCTTGTATTAATTAAGATGGTACTAGCTATTATATATTCATATGAAATACAAAATTTAATTTATGAAATTTATTTCCCACTCATGTAATGTCTGATTAACACAAGGAAAGGAAAGGCAGAGCTCCACTCTACACTGTCTACAGTGGAGACCCCACTGAAAGAGAATGCCATCCTCAGTGCGTGACTCGCATGCTGCCTGTGGCATTTGACATCCAGCCAACATACAGGATAGAAAGAGCAAAGGATCACGCACAAGGTTTTTATAGGTCAAGCCTGGAAGTGTTTATATCAATTTTGCCCACATTCTGATAGCCAGAACTCAATCACATGGCCCAAATTAGATGCAAATGTTTCTGGGGAATGTCATCCCTGGCTGAGTATCCACTTGCCAGCAACACAGAAGGGAGCATAGTCCTTTGGTGAACAACCAACCCTTCTCCTTTACACATCTCATTTACACTATGGATTCTATCCATCCCCAAGCCAGTGGGATAGTGCCATAGATTATCAGATCAAGGCCAGTCCCACTAGATCCAGAAGACTCATGCTTTGCTGTCTTGGTCTATATTACATTTGGTTGGGAGCAGTGCTATGGAGCTGGGAGATGGTCCTTCCCATGAGAAAGTGGGACAGATGGATGACATTATGCTGGCCCAGCTCACACTCAAAGTACAGTATTGCCACGGCCCTTCAAGTTGCCAGTGTTCATCCACCCAAGGAGCTCTACCACATGTGGGAGGGCCTTGTGAAAGAGGAGAGTGTTCCTCAGGTCCTCAGTGATAGATGGACACATTAGCATGGTCAGTGCCCCCAGGCCAACCAGGCATCAAGAAGGTTGCTATGGCACTAGGCCCTGGCTAGAATTTCACTTAGTAATAAATTCTAGCTGTCGTTATTCTTCTGTGAGCACCTACTAATGATGTAATGCCCAGGGCAAACAGGCCTGTGTAGAGACCCGTTCATTTGCATAACAAATTGGCCTGGTTTGTGACCCCATCACCCTTCTTCTATGTAGACCTAGATTATTTTTAAGCAATGGCAATATAGACCATCATTTATTGTTATCTCATTCTACCAGGCACTGTGCAAAGTACAGTAGAACTTTTTATCTATAATAGTAACTACTGCTCTGCAAGGTAGACATTATTGTTTTCATTTTCAAATGAGGTACATCAGCAAGGTGAAGCAGCTCTTTCAAAGTAAAGGATGAGTGGCGGAGCTAAGAGTCAAGTCTGGACCTACATAACTCTAAAATCTGTTCTCCCTCCGCCATGCCATACTGTGAGTACCAGCAGCTCCCCACCATCGCTCCTTGGGGTGCTTCCCACGACCTTCTAAGAGCAAATGCTTAGCACATACAAGGCAAACACCAACCCGTTTATCCCTCCCTGGCAAGACTCACTCAAGTAAGTCTTCTCAGACTGTTCAGGGCCAGCCTGGCATCTTCGCCTTCATAGAGTAACCCCCACGTGAAGGAAGTTTGAAGAGAATGTATTCACTGAAAAGTGAGTGTTCATTCTACATAACCGTGCATAACAATTACATACAATCTGTGGCCACATACACTCCTCTTCAGTCATGCAAAAGGTAAGCTGCAGAGACACAACACTTGTTTTGGATTATTGTAAGTGTTCTTGTCATCATCGTACAAGGCCCACTTCCCTTCCCTTCACGTATCTGCTTCTTCACAGTTCATAGTGAGGTATGCCTCCTCTGTCTCCAGAGATGTTACAACATTGATTCAGAAAGTGACCAACTGGTCACCCAGACAGCCTTTTTGCTAAGCCACAGAACATCTTAAAAGATAGTTACTAAAGGCAAGAACCCATATCTTGATAGCGCCTTCTCCAGTGGAACACCTTGTGTGCATCTTTGGCAACTTTAAGCAAGGCAGAGCATTTTGGTGTTGGAGATTGCAACAAAGAAAAGAACATTGCACATTCCCTTAGTGCCACTCTTAAAATAATGACTTCATTTATGGGAATACTTACGATTGTGAGGCACTATGCTGGAGACTCACCACACATTGTCTTACTTGATCCTCACAATGATCCTCCCGAGACTATATGATTATTTCCATTTTACAGAAGAGAATGAAAACAAACTCAGAGTCAGATTAAGTAAGTACATCACAAATGCAGCAGAAGGGCTTGAGCCCAGGTTTGTCTGACTGTCTCTAAAGCTCATATTCTTTTCTCTGTACCAGCCCACCTAGACATCCCAGAGCTGTCTGCAAAGAATGCCGGCCGGAAATCCAGGCATGAAGTGGGAAGCTTGTCCAGTGCTGCATGGCAATGTCGTTGTGTAATTGCAAGAAAAGGAACACAGTGTTCCCGAAATTGCACAAGGAATGTAAACAAGACGAATGGAATCTCTCAGAATTGGTGCTAATCTCTTGCAGGAGATCGATTTCAGAAAAAGCTTTTGTGTAGCCCATGACTAGGGAGCTTGGCCCCAAAATACTAAAAGAAAGCAGTGAAAGCACTGACTGTGTTTTGCAAGTGTGTATGCATTTAAGGTAGTTTATTTCTTCCTAAGCAAATGGTTTCTTTGCTTATACCAGAGCTCAAATGCTTGCTGAGCTATTTAAGAATTCCAAGGAAGACTGGAATTAGCTTTTATAAGGAAAATTCCAAAGCTGACATTTGTTGATGAAAGTAATTTCATGAGGGTTGATAGAACCATCTTGGACTTCACAGTAAATCCCAATGCCATCTATTTAATATCTGTAACCACTTACAGGGACAGCAGTGGGATGGAGTTATATGAAGCGCCCCGTCAGCAGGTGTCTTCACACACAACAAATAAATAACCAAGGTCATGAACTCCCTAGGTGTGCTTCAATTGCTTCAAATGCTCACTGTAAAAATACGGACATGTTTTATCTGTAACTGAGGCTTCAGGAATTTACAGGTACGAATGAGTTCATAAAATGTACCATTTATTGAGTGTGTTAGGTCCTACACATATTATCTTATTTAATCCTGACAACACCTTGTGAGTTTGTGGGGGAAAAGAATCTCGTGTCCATGAGCATGTTTCCACGTGCTACAGATGTGGAAACTGAAATTCAGAGAGATTAAGTATCTTCCCCACAACTCAGAGGTAGTAAGTGGTTGAGTCCAGATTCAAACCCAGATGCAAATCCAGGTCTCTTGGCTTCCAAAAACAGGCTCTTGATCCCCTCTTTGAATAACAGACTTGAAGTTTTCTAGCAAAATTGTACAACTGCTCATCTGAGATACTATAGGACCTCCACATCACTTTGAAGTTCCTATTCCTCCGAAGCATCTTAGGAATCTGTGGGAGTAGCAAAAGATGATTTTTATATGTCCTTGGAGATTGCTTGGTTTTTTTTTACACACATGGCCCTTTCGTACTCCCTGTTGTTTACATGCCAAAGTCCCCTAAGTCTACTATCCGCGATGTGAAGCGATGCATAATTTCATGGATCCAAAAGTCACTTATTTTGAGCTCCAAGAATTTTCCTGTAATTTCCCATATATTGTGGTTCTTAGCTTTTATTATTGAATCCCTTCACACCTTTTGTGATGTGGAAGCTTTCAGCTTTCCAGACTTAAAGATACAACTCTAAAAATGTAAAAACATCAGTCCTCAATTTGAAGATCCTCCATCCACTTGATCACTCTAGTTTCCTTCTCTGTTTCTCTAACTTCATTGGGGCCATCCAGCGGCATTTCCAGAGTAAGTTCTCATTGATTTTATGTGGGGTCATACTATCCCTTTGCTGTTTTCTTTGCCCTTCCCAATGAGACTCACAAGCCTTGATTCATTCCAGTGCACACCATGAGGATGTAAAAAGAATCACAGGGGAAATTCTGTTAGATGCCAGGGCTGAGCCTCTTGGCCTCTTTGAGCCTCAGCCTCATTCACCTAACCTTATACTGGCTGGGGCTAAGGTAAGCCAGCATCATTTTGCCCATTCTTGGGATCTTGGAGGGTCTTTTTGCAGTAACGTCATCCTTCACTTCCTGAAAGATTTTGATGATTCTATAGACCTTCAATTCCTGAAAGACTTTGATGACACCATGGACAAGACCACCATGGATGATACTAGAGACTTAGAAAATTCACTATACAATGCTGTTCCCTAGTTATTTCTGAACATGTTCAATAAAACCAGCTTCTGGTGTTCCCAATTCCTAAGGGACCACATTGTCAATATTTTTTTCGTGGATCCATGGAATGGCTTAAAGACAGGAAGGAAATGTCACCTCCCTTGTTCCAACATCCAAGGTAACTGTTGTCTTAACAAGCTTCTTTAGAGTCTAAGCACTCATTGCCAGTCCCCTTCCCCCAACTAGAGAATCAATGAGGCATGAATCCCTTTCCAAAGAGTATGAACTCCCTCCACATTACAACTCATTCATGCTACAACTCAAATACGTCATTTCCTGCTTCAGAAGACCAAGCCCAAAGAAAGCATGGCATTAACGTTTTGCCCTGGTCTATAACTTGAAAAGAGACTAGGCAAGGAGCCAGGCTACCCCCTTCCAGGTCAAGTCTTTAGAAGTAGAGGAAGAACTAATAGAAATTCCAGAGGGGTTTGTGCAGATTAAAGGAGAGAGAGGGGCCGGCCCCATGGCCAAGTGGTTAAGTTCACGCACTCCACTTTGGCAGCCCAGGGTTTCGCTGGTTCAGATCCCACTGCAGACACAGCACCGCTCATCAGGCCATGCTGAGGCGGCGTCCCACACGCCACAACTAGAAGGACTCACAACTAAAATATACAACTATGTACTGGGGGAATTTGGGGAGAAAAGGCAGAAAAAAAAAAAAGAAGATTGGCAACAGTTGTTAACTCAGGTGCCAATATTTAAAAAAAAAAAGGAGAGACAGGAGTGGATTCAGGTTTTGTGGGACCCCAAAGCTGATATATTTGGGGTACCCCTGAAGGAAAAGAATGCAACATTATAAATATAAAAGTAGGTATGAATGTTAATAGAGTAAGAAAAGAACACAGAATGATATATAAATTTAAAACTGGCAAATAGCACAAACATCATGAAGTCCAGAAAATTAAGATTTGTTATCAATTAACTGCTTAAAACACCTTTATTGTACTTTTAACATACATTTATTAGCTATCTATTTCATAGTCTCATATTTTTCTTTCTGAGGAAGATTCACCCTGAGCTGACATCTGTTGCCAATCCTCCTCTTTTTGCTTAAGGAAGATTGTCCCTGAGCTAACATCTGCGCCAATCTTCCTCTATTTTGTATGTGGGTCACTGCCACAGCATGGCTGATGAGTGCTGTAGGTCTGTGCCTGGGAACTGAACTCGAGCTGCCAAAGCAGAGTGCACTGAACTTAACCACTGGGCTATGGGGCCAGCCCCAATAATATCATTTTTATAGAGAGAATATAAATATAATACAGCCTTTTCTCTATCATGTTTGTTCAAAATGTTCTATTATTGACAAGTGTGGAAAAGTTCCTTTCCACTTCACAAGTTGTTATTGATAATGTTATATAAATGTTTAGGATTGTTTTCAAGTTTGAGGAAACCTCTATGATCTCTCTTTCATATGAAAGTGGTTGCAGGTGTATCCACTATTTGTGATACTGCTACAGGCTGGTGTCCCATAAGCATAGAAACTCAGATAAATCCTATTTCATGTGAATCTGATCAGAAAATAAAAAACATACATAGTGAACTTGTAATTGAATACTCTGTATTACCAAGGTTATTCCCAATTGAGGAGAACTACTCTTTCGAGGGGGCCTTAGAGAGGACCTAATCCTATGCTTACAGCTTTATACTTTGATGACTAGAAGAATTTTCCAGACTGGCCTCTAGCTCCACACATTTTACGCATTATTTCTCCTCCACTCCCCACATGCTTTCAGCACTGGTGCAGATTGTTCTCTGATTGCACATTTATGTCCCAGCAGTGGATAAATCCACCCAGTGGGCTGGGGGAGTATTCCTGGAAGTCCTTCCCCATCAGGATGGTTATTAATAACTATGCGTGATATCGTCGAAAAACCACATAAATACATCCCGTTTAACGCAAGCTAAATATCCTTCCAACCTAAACTCCATTCAAGCAAATACAAAAGTCACCCAGGGCCACTCTCAACACCCACACAAGGAAAATAGAAACGGAGGGGAAGTCAGAGCAGAAAAAAAACGGCAGTCTTAATTTGTTGCTTACTTTTGCGAATTTTATAAACACATGACCATTTAAACACATTCTAAGGCCTTCAGAGGACCCTGCAGCTTAAACTTCAATAGCTTAGCAGTAAATTGCTCCAGCCAGGTAGACTTCAAGGAGGGCCAGCAGAAGACAGAGATGGCTATACCTAATACTGCCCTCCTCAGCGTCGCCAGACACTGCCTCACCCCCGGGAACACCAGGACTTCCCTTCCACCTGAGGAATAAAGGAAAGAGAGGAAGACTCCTCAAATTCGGTTTATCCCAAAGAGGTTGAGTTTAAACCTCAATTCTGCTATCAAGTGAACAGAGTTACTTGACATATTGATCAAATTGAATAGTAGAAAAAAGAAAGCTACCCCTTGCCCTGAGATTTGTGATCTGTTCTAGTGGGTTGAAAGCGTCCCCTGAAAATTCATGTCTACTCAGAACCTCAGAATGTGACTTTATTTGAAAATAAGGACTTTGCAGATGTCGTTAGTTAAGGATCTTGAGATAAAGTCATTCTGGTTTTAGGATGGGCCCTAAATCCAATGACAGTTGTCCTTAGAAGGAGAAGAGAGGACACAGAGAGATACACACAGAGGAGGCCACACGAGGACAGAGGCAGAGATTGAAGCAATGCAGCCACAAGCCAAGGGATGCCTGGGGCCACCCAACACAGGAAGAGGCAAGGAAGGCATCTTCCCTAAGGAAGCACCTCCCTGCCGACACCTCTGTTTTGGACTCCGAGCCTCCAGAACTGTGAGAGAAGAAATCTCTCTTTTTCAAGCCATCAAGTTCATGGTGATTTGTTAAAACAGCTCCAGGAAATGAACACATTCCCACTACAGTTGAAATGAAACAAGTAAAAGTAAGCAACATGACATTTCTATTCTTATACAGACAGTTCCCAACTTACAATGGTTTGACTTACAATTTTTTGACTTGGCGACGGTGTGAAAGTCTCATGAATTCAATAGAAACCATACTTCGAATTTTGAATTGTGATCTTTTCCCGGGCTAGCAACGTACAGCATGATCCTCTCTCGTGATGCTGGGCAGAGGCTGTGACTGCAGCTCCCAGTCAGCCCCGCAATCACAAGGGTGAGCAACCGATCCACTGACAACCGTTCTGTCCCCAGACCACCATTCTGTTTGTCACTTTCAGTGCAGTCTTCAATCAGTTACATGAGATAATCAACACTTTATTATAAAATAGGCTTTGTGTTAGAGGATTGTGCCCAACTGTAGGTTAATCTAAGTGTTATGAGCATGTTTAGGGTGGGCTAAGCTATGATTTTCGGTGGGTTGGGTTTATTAAATGCATTTTCAACTTACGATGGGTTTATTGGGATGTAACACAATCATAAGTTGAGGAAGATCTGTGCTTGAAGAGATAAGGATGTGAAATTTAATACTAAAGAAGGGAAATAATTGAAAAGAGGTTGCATGTTTCACTCATCTATTGTTGCAGAATAAACCATCCCAATACTTAGCGGTATGAAACAACATCAATTTTATCACTATGCTCTACAGACTCTGTAGGTCAGGAATTTGGAAAGGAAACAGAATGCATGGTTCTTCTCCCTCTAGGATGTCTGGGGCCACATCTGGGATGACTCACATAGCCGGGGGCTAGAACTGTTGGAGCTGGAAGATCCACTTCCAAGATGGCTTGTTGGCTCACATCCAGTCTGTGAGCTAGGGTAGATGAAGGACAGACTTAGCTGGGCTCTCTGCCACAGCACGTGTATATGTGTCTCCGCAGCCTGGTAGCTTCAGGCTAGTTGGACCACTTACGTGGGAGTTCAGGGCTCCAAGGGCAAATATCCCAGACAGCAAGACTGGACTGTGTGGTCTTTTGTGACCTGGTCTTGGAAGTCACATGGCATCACTCTGTCATTCGATATTGGTCAAAGCAGACATGGGCTCAGCCAGATTTCAGGGCAGAGGACACAGACTCTACTTCTTGATAGGAAGAGTGTCGGAGAATTTGTGGTCATGTTTTAAGGCTGCCGTATTGCTCTTTCATCCATCCTTACAACCCATTGGAACCTACAGGAACTACGTTAGCTGCATCTGAAGATCTGCACAAGGACTCTCTACGCTGTGGACTGTGCTCAGTCCACAGTGGTTCTGTCAAGAGAGACTCCGGTGATGGTCCATTAATAATTTAAAGCGCTGTTTTACTGAAATCCTCTTAAGTGTTCCTCACAAAAAGTCCATGGGTGAACCTGCATCCATAGACTTTTTGAAATCAAACTTGGGAAAATATATTGATATCACTTCTTTGTGTGATTGCCTTGTAGCCAGACCACGCACTTGCAGGCAGAGGCCCAGTTCTCCCGAAGGTTGCAACATTCCAGCCGTCGATCATCCTGGCAAGAGATCATTTCTGGGACAGGAATTAGGGGTCCTGGATTGAGAGGAAGAATATAACTTCCTCCTCTCTGAAGCCATGGCTCAGTTTGGTGCTGGGTCTGAGGATGAAAGTGCCCCAAGTATTTCTGGCAGTGGGGGTGAGCTGTCCCTGGTCACATGCAAGCCACGAAGACAGGAGGGTAGTGGTCTGGTGAGAAAGCACAGGGCAGATCTTAGTCTGTGCAATATTTGTAAAGGATTTCCTGGGAGATTATATTTATATCTATATCTATATCTTTATATCTATGTCAATATGCATATCTATATAGTTCCTGGGGTGGGGGAGGATATGTGCATGTATATGAGTTTATGTTCCTTCCTTTATCGTTAAAGCTCAGGTAAAACCTTGTTAAACATTATAGTGTGGCCTCAGCCATGCCAAGAAGACATAATGAAAATCCAGGCCTGTGCAGTTAGGGAACAAAGAGGACAGAAGAGCAGGAACAGTCTCCAGAGGAGGCCAGGGGTACCCAGTGGAGATGTGAGCCTTGGGAGGGTCAATTACAGTGTGACCAGAAGGTCAAGACGGTAGGCCCTAGGAGACCCAACCTTGACTTCAAGTCAGACGAAAACTTGGGAAATAGTCATTAAAGCCAGCAAACAAGAGTGAAGGCGGCCAAGGCTTGCAATAATCTAGGGAGGGGCCCCATCATCAGGTCTATCACTTGGCTTAGTTGTGCCCTGCCAGGACACTCAGCCCTGGAGGTGAATTTGAGCTGAAACCCAGCCTGTCCTCCACTTGCACTGGGCTACACCCACCCAGAGGGAGTGGTGCTCATTTCCAATTCCTCCAGAGGTGTTGTATGAACGAGGGCAGCCCGAATGCACTGTAGTTTGAGTTATACATTAAAAAGTACAGTTCTGAAGTGTGGTAACAGAGTGGAGTACGAGTCAGGATGAAGAGGACTCAGGCCCACTGGAGGTTACCATTGGAGCAGATCTGAGTGGAGAGTGGTCATGGGAGATTGAGCAGTGGGCCAGAACAGGTGGCATGTCTCCTGTCACAGAAAAAGGAGACATATATATACAGCCAGCATCAGCAGTGCAGGGTGACCTGGGTGGACATCCATGTCTGCATGCCACAGTTAAGCGTGGGCAGACAGAGAAAGAAGACCCGTGCTGTACTGTGTCAGCCAAGAGGACTTCATAAACTATGGAAGACACTAGAAACCTCTAGACTCCCACGCATGGGAGTCAGAGAAACACAAATCTGTGACTACTTTTAGAATCTTATTTCAACCCAACTCCCATCACCACCAGTGGCATAACCTAAGACACATAGCTGACATCTAGGGTTCTGTTGGAAGGTTTTATTTACATACCTCTCTCCCATCAGGGCTACAAGTTCCTCGAGTCAAGGATCACGTTACATACATACATTACAGGAACTCTTACAGTGCCTGATATACAGTAAATGCTCAATCTATGTTTGTTGAAGGAACAAACAACAGAAAGCTACAGGATGTGGTCATTGTACAACTGGGCACATCATGTCCCCACTGACTGATTTCTGGCTACACGCTAGTTTGTGCCACCCAGTCTGATGCTACTGCAGGGCTGAGGTGCCCAGAAAAGGCTAAGATGTAGGATCGCAGCTGCCACCACTCTTGACATCATCCTGAAACACTTGAGCACTCTTGACTCACCATCTGCCTGACCAGCCAGTCCCTTTGGCTAATGAGTTGGGCATGGAAAGTTTGCTGAGGCAGGTGAGAGAACCAATGAGAGAGATGAGTGGAGTGAGGGGCACAGAAATCTGCATGTCACAGGCTCCATTTGTTTCTTGTAGTCATGGGTGCAATCCAGTTTAAAGACAAGAGTAGACTGGATGATCTCCTCTCCAGTTCCTTGATTTCATGACCAGTGTGTCAAAGGAGATGAAACAGTTGGAGGATTTTATTGGTAGTCTTGGCCACCAACTCCCAGTTTCACCTACAAGTTCCAGGAGACCCGGCTGTGAGCTTCATATTTCAATAAAATGTCTTCCCATTTAGCCAGGAACTGCCAACAAACTTCTCTTTCTGACATCTGTTCTTGGTGCCTGGCTAAATGGAGAGTTAAATTTAAGTGAACGGACATAAATGTCTGTAAATTTACTTTATATGAATTCAACAGGTGTTTATAAGCAGTAGCTATGCACACAGCTCAATGCATCAGGGGACTTTAAAGTCGAGGAGATCAGGGACTTCCACTAACTATCTGGTTACAAAAATAGAGCAGAGTTACCTTCTCATAGGGGATTCCGTTGTGCATTAATATAGTGAAGACTGAGTGGTCCTGCAGTAAAGAGAGAACTCTGTCTGACTTGGTTTAAAGTCCTATTAAACATGAGAAGATGTTCAACATCATTAGTAATTAGAGAAGTGAAAATTATAAACATATCCTATCTATTAGAGTGGCTAAAAAACACCCAGCAATATTAAGTGTTAGTGAGGACACAGAGCAAATGGAACTCTTGTACACAGCTTATCGGAGTGCAAAATGGTACCACAACTTTGGAAACAGTTGGGCAGCTTTTTAAAATAAAGCCAAATAGGCGCTGTCTTAGTCATCCTGGGCTGCCGTAAGATACCACAGATTGGGTGGCTTAAACAACACAAACTTATTTTCTCACAGTCCCAAAGGCTGGAAGTCCAAGATCAGGGTGCCAGCATGGCTGGTTCTGGTAAGGACTCTCTTCCTGGCTGGCAGATGGCCATCTTCATGCTTTGTCCTCACATGACAGAGAGAAAGTGCAAGGGAGCAAGCTCACAGGCGTCCCTTCTTCTTAGGACACCAATTCTATCGTGAAGGCCCCACCCTCATGACCTCTTCTAACGTTAGTTACCTCCTAAAGGCCTCATCTCCAAGTACCATCACATTAGGGGTTAGGGCTTCAACATATGAAGTTTGGGAGGACACAGACATTCAGTCTATGACATCCCAATCTTGGCCCCTTCAAAATCCATGTCTTTCTCACATGCAAAAGCATTCCTTCCTTCCCAACAGCCCCAGAATTCTTCACTTGTTGCAGCATCAACTCTAAAGTCCAAAGTCTCATTTAAATATCATCTAAATCTGCTATGGGTGAGACTCAAGCTACACTTTATCCTGAGGCAGAATTCTTCTCCAACTGTGAACCTATGAAACCAGACAAGGTATGTGCTTCCGAAACACAATGGTGGAACAGGCTTGCATAGGCATTCCCATTCCAAGAGGGAGAAGAGGAAAGAAGAAAAAGGGAACAGCTCCTGAGCAAGTCCAAAACCTAGCAGGGCAAATTCCATTAGATCTGAAGGGTCAAGAATAATCCTCTTTGGCTCATGCTTTGTCCTTCATGCCCACTGGGGTGGCAGTGTCACCCCCATGGCTCTAGGTGTGAGCCCAACTTCTGAGACCCTGCTGGGCCAAGTCTGCTCCCTTGGCTCTGCCAGGTGGCCCTGCCTTCAAGGTTTTGGGTGGAGGTTGTCCGGCCTGTTGAAGCCAAGGCACTGGCCCTGGTGATCCCTGAATTGCATACAGAGTCATTTTTCACTTTCTTGAAGAATAGTGAATATTTGCAGCTGAATAGTGAATGTTTGCAGCTGAAGAGCTCTACTGTCCCATCTTGCAAAATCCAGGAAGCTTGACAGCCTTCCTTCATTTTGTCCTGTCTCTATTCTTTTCGTTTCAAACTGGCAGTGTTTCTGCTCATACAATCCTGTAAGCTCTTTCTCCAGTGACAGTACAGCCACACCGTTGGCGTTCTCTTCAGAACATGCTTTCTCAGTTTTTGCAACATGCATAGGCTGAGAATTTTCCAAATCTTCAAGTTCTGGTTCCTTTTTTGCTTAACAATTCCTTCTTCGATTCACATATCTCCTCTACAGTTTATATAAGCAGTCAGGAAGAACCAAGCCACGCCTTCAACACTTCGCTTAGAAACCTCCTCGGCTAAATGTCCAGCTTCATTGCTCACAAGCTCTACCTTCCACAAAGCCCTAGCACACAGTTCAGCCGAGTCCTTTGCCACTTTGTAATAAGGATCACCTGTGCTCCAGGTTCAACAGCATGTTCCTCATTTCTGTCTGAGGCCTTACCAGAATTGCCTTAATGTCCACACTTCTAGAATGCAGCTTGAAACTCTTCCAGCCTCTGCCCATGACCCAGTTCTATAACCTCTTCTACCTTTTTAGGGATTTGTTGCAGCAGCACCCCACTTCTCGGCACCAAAATCTGTCTTAGTCAGCCATAACAAAATGCCATACACTGAGGGGCTTAAACTATTGGACATTTATTTTCTCACAGTTCTGGAAGCTAGAAGCTCAAGATCAGCGTGCCAGCATGGTTGGTCCCGGTGAGGACTCTTCCTGGCTTGTAGACTGGCCACCTTCTCCCTGTCCTCACATTCAGAGCATAACATACACTTACCATCCCCAGCAATCTCACTCGTAGACATTTATCCAAGTGAAATAAAACTTAACGTTCACACAGAAACTGGAACACAAATGCTTAAAACTTTTTGTTCATCATTACCCAAAACTGGAAACTACCCAAACATCCTTTGAAGGGGACCAGAATATGCCACCCCAAAATATGCCACTTTGGCACAAGGATTATTTTGAACTGAAAGCAATTGAGAAACAACAGACGCTGAAAGAAACCTTCTCGGAACTCCCCTTATCTGACTAAGAGCAGAAACTTCCGAGAGATGGCCTGATAAATTCCCTTTCCTGGGGGAGTTTTATGGCCATGGAGAAGCTGGAAAGTCACCACCAAGATGGGCCCGCACAAACAAGCTTTACTAAATAACCCTTATCTTCCATTCATTCCTCCATATATTTACCTTCCCACAATCTACCACTCCTGGAGGCTTAAACCATTTTTCCTTTGTCTTGTCACTTCTCCACAAATTTATCACCCTTTTGCTAACATGATATATAAACTTCCAGGTCTGACTGCCTCTTTGGGGTTTTGAGTTCTGTGGGGACTCCCCTTATGCTGATGAAATAACCCTTTTTGTCCTGTTAGTCTGTCTTTTGTGGGTTCAGTTTGCAGGGTTCCAGCTACTGAACCTAGGAGGAAAGAGGAAAAAGGTTTTTTTCCCCCCATCCACCTCCAATAGATGAATAGATGAACAAATTATGATACATTCATACAATGGAATACTACTCCACAACAAAAAAGAATGAACTGCTGATACGTGCAACAATGTGCTTGAGTATCAGACACCTTATATGAAAGGAAAGAAGCCAGACTCAAAGGGCTACATACTGTATAATACCATTCATGTGACATCCTGGAATAGGGAAAACTTATAAGAACAGAAAGCTGATAAGTGGCTGCCAAAGTCTGGGAGTAGGGGAGGGGATGACCTCAAAGGGTAGAGGGAGTTTTTCGGGGTGAAGGAAATATTTCGCATCATGGTTGTGGTGATGACTACATGGCTGTGCACTTGTCAAAACTCATTGAATTGAATACATTTAAAAGGTTAATTTTACTGCCTATAAGTTATAGCTCAATCATTTTTTAAGATGAGGGTAAAAGAAAAATGGCACAATGCCAAGCAAATTTTAAAAAGTCTATTCACATCCTGTGAAACTATTTTCACATCCCACGGAACATAGTTTGTAAATGGGGTTGGAAATCATACAGTAAGCATTTAGACTATTAACCAAGATCCATCATTTATTCATTCATCTCACAAATATTTGGTGCACGCCCACCATATGCATTGTCCTAGATGCTGGGTCATGTAAGGGCAAACGTAAATTAAAAATAAGAGGCTTAGTTCTCCCTGTTGAAAATCAGGGAAGAGACATTTCTCCTTTGTCCTTGTTCTTTCGGAATTTCTTTCTCTGTCGTTTTCAAGGCTATGGGGGAAAATTCAGGGAAGGAGATCAGGGGATGTGCAGAGTAGGAATTTGTCACTGTTAATACAGTGGTCGAAGAAAACCTCACTGAGAAAGTGAAATTTCAGCAAACACTTGAAGGAGATGAGGAAGAAAGCTATGAGGCTATCTAGGGGAAGAATGTTCCAGGTAAAGGAAACAGTAGGTGCAAAGGCCCTGAGAGGGGTGCCCACCTGACCCCTCCATGTGAAAATCCCTGGGAGAAGGTATTGGACATCTGAGAGCTGGGCCCCCCTCTGCAGATTATTTCTGCCATATGAGCCTGTTTTCTTTATCTGTTAAATGAAGGCATTCACCAAGGAGGTGACCCACCTCTCTTCCATTCGAACCTTGGATTCTGAATGCTCAAACTCCACCGTCTCCTCTTCCTTTGAGACTGTCACTTGCTGATGTGCCCATCTGACCACTGCCATGCTCACAAGCCCAAGAGCCCCTCTTTCCCCATCCACTCCTAATAGCTTGGAGGAGCCTGACCTTTGCTTATGTTTCTCTGCTTTTGATTCTGCTATGGTGATGCCATTTCTTCAGCATCTTCTCTAAAGAGGCTCAATCATCCTACTGGTTTGAAATCATCCCCATCCCTTCATCCCATAATGGTTCATTCAAGAAGCCTGAAAAACACTCTCTTTCCTCAATTCTGAGATGCCATTAATTGTAAGATGCTCTATCGATGAATAGAAACCTTTCAGTAGGAGAAAGAAAGGAAAGAAGGAAATGAGAGAAGTCAGAAAGAAAGGAGGGAGGGAAAGAGAGAGAGAAGCTAAATTCACTGTGCATGTTCTCAAATTACTTTAGTATTCATTTATCTCTGCAATTATATGCTGCTATTGCTTTCCTATATACCAGCAATGAACAGTGGAATTTGAAATTAAAAATACCATTTACATTAGCACCCCGCAAAATAGAAAACTTAGGTATAAATCTAACATAATACAGACATGATCTATTTGAGGAAAACTACAAAACTCTGATGAGAGCTATCAAAGAAGTCCTGTTGCATCTTCATGAATAGAAAGACGAATATTGTCAAGATGTCAGTTCTTCCTATCTTGATCTATCAGTTCAACACAGTCCTGACTAAGATCGCAACAAGTCATTTTGTGGATATTGATAGACCGATCCTAAAGTTTACAGGGAAATGCAAAAGATCTGGAATAACTAACACAATATTGAAGGAGAAGAGTGAAGTTGGAGGACGGACACCACCCAATTCCAAGACTTATTATGAAGTTAAAGTAATTGAGACGGTGTGGCATTGGCGAAAGAACAGACAAGTAGATCCAGAACAGGGTAGAGAACCCAGAAACAGATCCTCACAAATATAGTTAACTGATCTTTGACGCGGAGCAAAGACAATATAATGGGGAAAAGACGTAATTTTTTCGACAAATGGTGCTGAAACAATTGAATACCCACATGCAAAAGAATGACTCTAGACCCAGAACTTACACCTTTCACAATTCCATGCTGCTGTTGGTAGCGAAGTTGAGCTCTAGCTTATTTCATTATCAGAGACTAAATATTCTTCCAAATCTTTTTGGACACCCACAGCTATGCACAGCCTCCTGGGAACATGCTCCTTTTCAGCTGTGCTTCAAAGGTTGGCCTCTTTTGCACACTTAATTGACAATACAATTTGAAGGCATCCTGGAGAATTCTCAGGGTTTGTGGCATTTCCTCTTTGGTTAAACTTATAATTTTGTTTTTCCCTTAAACATTAAGCAGTTTCTACTGACCGTCACTAGAAACTTTTGATAGATTTTGGAGCCTGAATACCAGTTTTTGTTATGACGCATGAAGTGGTCACAATGGTTTCCCCCAGCTTTGAAAAATGTTTAATTTACTCTGTGCGATGGGGCAATTTGCAACGCTTGGTATGTGCTAGGCATTCTTATGCACACATGCTGACATCTGTTTGTTTTAATTCAGTAAAGCAGTGTAATCTCTGTGAAGACATTTTCAGTGACCATTAGGGACACAAATCTAAGTCAACAGTGTGTGGTGCCACCAATGTAAACAACGACACATTTGTGGCAAAGCAGATAAAGAGATAATTCTACGCTGGTTAGATTTGTGTGGCCATAGGCAACATCAGCCATGTTGGCGCCTCACTCCTCTGCCCAGCACTTGGTATCAGATGCCAAGTTCATAAACGTTCACATACGGAAAAACAAAGTAAGTCATCAACTAGAGGAAACATGGCAGTTTTCAAAACTCACAAGACCTTGAGAATTCTATTTAGCTTTTGCAACTGGAGCTGTGTCCACCAGCTAAAAAGTTGTGTCTAGCTCTACCCTTTCTGTCATCCCAGCTGCCCCTCCAGCCCCAACCCCAGAGATTATAGAGCTCACATCACAGCTGGGAGGGATAACCCATCTAGAAAGGAAGAAGAAGACAATTGAGGTGCTTATTTTAAGTTTGCTGCCTGAACTACCATTAGGCTAAATTTCTTCTAGGTCAGACTTCATTTCCTGAAGGTTCACCGGCAAACGCATACTTTCATGGTCGTTATGAAGGCTCCCTTTGCTGGGGCCTAGAATGTCATTTGGATTAGGATGGACGTACGGCTATTGTGAAACACAAAATCCTATCTAATAAAGGAATTAGCAATTAATCCTATAAAAGTATTTTGCAGTTTTGTATGATCATGTATGTGGTTATTTTTGTTTGGGGTGTTTTTTGTTTCTTTCTTTTTAATAAAGCGAATAACCTTTTAATGGTGATTACAAACTCTCATACAGCAAGCCCCTCGCTTCCTGTTTTAACCGTAAGAGCTTTGCCTTGCTGCCTCTGAAAAAATTCGCAGCTTTCACAGAAGGAGTGAGTCCTTCTATCTGGAAATAGGTGATGAGAACCTACACAGGAGAGCAAAGCTAAGATGCAGGTGTTTGGAGGGAATTTACACAAAGCTCTGGGAGAAAGAGTCGGTTGGGGGGCGGGGGGCGGACATTCAGGGCCCCTCTCACTCAGCCAGCCCCAGGGTAAGAATGAATGAGAGCTGTGTACGTCTCCAGCAGCCAAGTGCCCCTGCTGGTGCACGGAGCCCTGCAGACCCTGAGCTGTGAGACTAGCAGAGAGGATCGCAGGCCTCTGCTCCTCAGCCCTCCCTCCTCACTGCCAAGTGGCACTTGGTTGCTCGACAGGAAAGAGAAATTTCTCTGTTGGAGCAGCTAGAAATCCTTTCCGCCCATTTCTGGCCATCAAATTCTCCACCGTTATTCCCCCACTCATCACACAAGCTTTCAGATATATCCCACTTATTGGGTTAATTTCTTTTATGGGAAAAGGCCTCATTTTCCATTACTGACTATCTCTATGTGGCACACTTGTGTTGTTGCGAATAATCCATAATCAATCTATAAATTAAAATTGGGGTGAGTTTATTATGAGCCAGATCTGAGGACTATAGCCCAGGGGTTTCCTTCCCCAAGGAAGGAAGCACACCGAAGAAGTGGGGTGTACAGGGTGGTTATATAACATCTTGGAACAAAGAGCATATATCACCTGTGACAGGAATACCTCTTTTACTGCAGTCATGAGATGCTTAGCTAGCACAGCAGGGCGGTGATCAGAAGGTCAGTGGTCACAATGTGAGCACAGCAGGTTGGTAATTAATCCCTAGTTTCCAGGAAGAGCTGCTTATCCTTAAAGAAATGCCAATATGGGGGGAGCTACATCCTTATCTTTAAGGGCATCATTCTTGTCCTGGGGACAGTGTGAATGTTTATAGCAGATGGACATCACGTTTTTTGGAAAAAGAAGATCAGGCAGAATTAGTTTTAAACCAAATGGTTTCCTTATATATGCCAAGATATCCTATTCTTTGGCATTTATTCATCACTCGGAGGACCTGGACTTCTCCACCCGTTGTCAGGACACAGGCTGAACAGCAGTGCAGTCCCGCCAGAACCAGTGGCCCTTCACTGGGGCACTGCTATTGAAAATGAAAAAAGTTCAGTTAGGAGAACAGACACTTAATCTAAATAAAAAGTCAACACTGCTTCACAATGTTATATAAATGCATCTTTTGCATCTGCTTATGTTAAATAGCCATCTCCAAGCATAATCTTCTTAAAATAACTATTAACTTTTTGAAATCGATGCTAATACTTCTTTAGCAGATTTTGTCTACATGTTTTCTTGCGGTCAATGACATCACTACAGTCCCTTGCTGGATAGTAAATGTCTACAAACATTCTGTGCAAATTATAAATTCATCATCAACTTCCTTGAGAATCAAAAAGATAGCAATAAATTTTTCATTAAGCATGCACTTTATTATTTTTTTTTTTGAGGAAGATTAGCCCTGAGCTAACTGCTGCCAATCTTCCTCTTTTTGCTGAAGAAGACTGGCCCTGAGCTAACATCCATGACCATCTTCCTCTACTTTATACATAGGACACCTACCACAGCATGGCTTTTGCCAAGCAGTACCATGTCTGCACCCAGGATCTGAACCGATGAACCCCGGGCCACTGAGAAGCAGCATGTGTGAACTTAACCACTGCGCCCCCAGGCCAGCCCCAAGCATGCACTTTTTTAAAAAAACCACTCCTGTTAAAATAAATAGTTGCGTATTTAGATTATACAGTAAACGACAAAACCTCTGTACCAAGAGCATTCAGGGTACTTTGTACACGCTCTATGGAGGGAGTGCTCAGCTTTGCTTTCTGCACGTATTTCGTGTACAACTAATGTATAATTTCCTGTGTTTCCCACTGACCTTGCTGAATGGCAATGTAATGACATTGGACATCTCACAGGCCATAGCACAGATCACATGGCACAACTGACTGGCACACTGAGTGGCCTGCAGGAGCAGCAGCATCAAATACCTCTCCAGAGGTCTGGAGACTTGAAGGAATTATCCATCCCTAGACACTTGCATCTGAAAGCACTTTGTGTGTGTGTGTGTGTGTGTGTGAGGAAGATGGTCCCCAAGCTAACATCCATGCTGGCCCCCTGAGAGTACATTTTATTATAAGCATCCCACATGCTGTCCTTCAAGAGGAGATACTCATAATCCTGTGTCTGGAAAGGGTCTGGGTACACGTTAAAGTGAAACTTGTTCTCCCTGCATGTGGATCTCACACAATGAGACAAGAACTTGGAGAAGCGACAATAAAAGCAGAGGTCCACCAGTCTTATCCAGGTTAACTCATTGCAGCCATAAATATGAGTATATGATCGATTTTTCAAAATGATCCATGTTTGTTATATTTTAAAAGAAGATACAGTCTCTATTATTAGGGTATAGTGGTGAATATACATATGCATACGTTCTACCTTATTCTTTACTAAATTATTTAAAACTCTTATATCTTTATTTACTTTCCATTAAACCTGCCATGCTTGGTGTGGTGTATTAAAGTCTCTTATTAGTAATGTATTTCTATCTATTCTATTCTCATCTCATGTAATTTCTGCTTCATGTTGGGGGTTGCTATATTATTTGGTGCATAGATGTTTATAATTTACCTTCTTTGTGAATTGTGGTTTTCAGCCTTATCTAATACACTTTTTTGTCTCACTTAAAGCTTTTTGGCCTGAATTCCCTTTGTCTGATATCTTGAATCACCATCCTGTTTTCTTATTGTTTTTATTTTTCTGGTGCGTCTTTGCCCATTTCTTTATTTTTGGTCTTTTGAATCACTGTGTTTGAGGTGTCTATTAAATATAACACGGGATCAGATTTTGCCTTGTGACCCAACTGGAGACTTGGCTCATTTGTTACTATAACAAGAAAAGAGAAGAAACCAGCAAAGTCTATTTCATTTATTGACGTGACTCATGTGTTTAGTCTCAAGACTGTCACATTATTTTATAATTACTTCCTGTGTTAGATTTAGTGTATTTCCTTCTTTATTTGGCATATTCTCTTTGCTATTTATTTTTTCATTTCTTTTTGCATTTCAGAATGTTTGCATGTTTGTTCCAGTGTTCTTCGTATTTATTCCATTTATAGTGCCCTTAATCTCTTTTTTTCCTTGCTGAAGATTTACCACCTGGTAGGTCCATTGGTGTTCTTCTCTCTCACTTACTATCTACACAACTGTCAATTTTACTCTTCTCCCTTCTGGTTTCTCTCCCTTCTCTGCTCTTGTTTTTGGTTCTGTTAATTTCACTTTTCCAGAATATTTAATATACAGACACAACTCTTCGATCCATGTCCTCACCACTGTTTTAGTCTTAGATATACAATTAAATACATTACAATACAAATAATATATTAATAGTTAATATAATGTAATAATCTATTGTAATAAGATTACATCATAAAATACATTTTCACCACCAGTCCCATTGATCAAGTTTTCCCAGTTATCTCTTGGTAAGATAAAGCTCACCCTCTAGAAGAGTCTACTGCACATGTATACAGTATTTCCTGAGTTACTGCCTGTTGAAACTGTTTCCTTTAACCTTGATACTTGAAAGACAGCTTGGCTCACACTCTGCTCTTAAATCTCTTAAGAATGCTGCCCCATTATTGACTGGCTTTATAAGCGGCTCATGAGAAGTCTGATGCCAGTTTAATATTCTTATCCTTATAAGTTATTGAATTGACTGTTTTGCTTGGAAGCCCTGTAGTGGATTGAACAGTGGCCCCAAAAAAGCTACATCCATGCCCAAATCCCTGGGACATTTGAGTGCTCCCTTATTTGGAAAGAGGGTCTTCGCAGATGTAACTAAGCTAAGGATTTTGACATTGGATCATCTGGATTACCCAGGTGGTCCATAAATTTAACAACAAGTCTTCTTATAAGAGAAAGGCACAGGGAGGTAGATTTGCGAGGGACAGCGGAAGAAACACAGCAGAAGGCCATGTGAAGACGCAGGCAGAGATCGGAGTGATGCTGTCACAAGCCAAGGAATACTCAGAGTCACCAGAAGCTGGAAAAGGCATGGAAGGATTCTCCCTTCAAGGCTTCAGAGGGAGCACAGTCCTGTTGACACCTTGATTTTGGACTTCTGGGCTCCGGCACTGTAAAAAAATTAATTTGTTTTCTTTTTTTTTTTTTTGAGGAAGATCAGCCCTGAGCTAACATCTGACACCAATCCTCCTGTTTTGGCTGAGGAAGACTGGCCCTGGGCTAACACCTGTGCCCATCTTCCTCTACTTTATATGCGGGACACGCCACAGCATGGCTTGACAAGCGGTGCGTACGTCTGTACCCGGGATCCAAACCAGTGAACCCCAGGCCGCCAAAGTGGAATGTGCGAACTTAACTGATGTGCCACTGGGCTGGCCCCAAATTTTTGTTGTTTTAAGACACCAAGTTGTGGTAAGTTCTTACAGCAGACCTAGGAAATGAACCCAGGCCCTGAAGGTGTGTGTGTGTGTGTGTCTTTAAAGCTTCATAGCTTGCTAGAAAATGTCTCAAAGTTGCTCTTTCTAGATCAATGTTTTCTGGCTATACAGTGGGCCTTTTCCATATGGACATTTGCATTTTCTCTTACTTCTGGAGAGTTTTCTCTGATTATAGTCATGTTTCATGGCTTTGTCTTTCTTCCTCAGGAACTCCTACTATATACGTTGGATTTTATTTGCCTGTCTTCCATTTCAATCTCATCTCTTCAATTCTGCTTGCATCATCTGTTATTTCATGTTTATTCTCTTGGTTGTTTATCTGCCCTTCTTCAATGTTGAAATTGTTCAACGTTCAAATCTATTTTCCTTTGAGCACTTTGTACTTTATTCTTCATTTTTGAAATGCTTTTGTACTTTTCCTCAATTTATTTTTCTAGGTCAATCAACTCTTGTTTCATTTTTTTCTGTTTTGTGCTCATTTAGGGCCTTAGGGTTTAAATTTCTGATTTGGTTTTTTTTTCTAAATATCTCCAATTGTTTGACCAGAGTGACTTCAGTTTGGAATGTTGTCGTGTAGTTTTCTTCTGCTTTGTGGTTGGTTTCGGGGGGGAAATTTCCATCAATTAAACTGTTATGATTCTCATTTTCTACGTCCTTCTAATAGTAGGTCTTTATGGAGATAGGTGTTTTTGTTTTTTCTTTTCCTAGCATTTTGTAGACAGAGTTCCTAACTCAAGAATACCCTCTCCTGCCAGTGCAGTGAAGTGAAACACGTTTAGTGAACAGTAAGGAAAGAGGAGTCATCACATCTTCTCTCTTTCATTTCTGCAAGATCCTCAATTTTCTCCTTAGTTGCTTCTTTCTCTTTGCTGCCAAGTCTGTAAGAGGCACCATCCTTTCTTGGTTTTCCTGCTTCTCCAAGAAGCAATGCTTTCTCGAAGCTGCTGCTTCTGGTCCTGTTGACTTTCAAGCTGCTTCTCTCTAACTGTGCTGTGAATGTGTAACTTGGTCTTGAAAGGTACTCTTTCTCTGGGTGATTTTGTCTATGCTACATCTAATTCTTCCACGCCTCTTTACTCTTTTTCCTGGAGATTTTAAGACTCCTCTCTCCCACACTCTGTACCCAGCTTATAGAGATAAGTGACAGGAGCTCTCTTGGAATTTGGTGTTTATTTCTTTACTTATTGGTAATTTGAAGTTTGTGACATTCTCTGTCTTCTATTAATGCTGAAGACAGGGGTCATGTGTGGTTTCCTTGTGCTCTTGTTGAATTTAAGGGTTTTATGGAGAGATTCAATTTCAGGGGGCTGCACATATCATCCAAACCTGGAAACTCCCTCAGATTAGTGTTTCTCGATCTTTTTGAACCCATTTTCTCTGTTCGTCACACGAACATTGCATACGCTATGAAAATGTTTATAAAATTCAAAATAGATAAAGTAATACAACTGAGAACAAATCAAGGCAATGAGAAAAAGTACCATTTTCTCTCTAGACACAAACTTTCCCCTCCCCAGATTCTGATGAGTAAAGATTTCCTCATCCTTTCCTCCAAATCACTGAACTGAATAATTTTCAGAGCCATTGTCTTAGTCAGTTGGGGCTGCAACAACAAACTCCCATAGCCAGGGAGGCTTACAAACAACAGAAATTTACTTCTCACACTTCCGGAGGCTGGAAGTCCAAGATCAAGGCACCAGCAGATTTGGTGACTGGTGAGAACGCGCTTCTGGGTTCAAAGCTGGTCATTTTTTCGCTGTGTCCTCACATGGTGGAAGGGAGAAGGGAGCTCTCTGGGGTCTCTTTCATAAGGGTAGTAATCCCATTCATGAGAGGTCCACCCGGTGACCTGATCACCTCCAAGTCTCCATCTCCTAATGCCATCATATTGGGTGAATAGGCTTCAACACATGAATTTTGGAGAGACACACACGTTTCATCTCAGCAAACATAATGTTGGATCAGGATATTTTGTCACAGTTGTTTTGATGCAGAAACACTTTAATACCTCTGAATTTATCCCTTTTGTAATACCTTTGTCCTCTCTTTTTCTTACTTAACTTTTTACAGTCTGTTCTATCCATTTTAAACAGTATTGGCTCACACTCAATATCCATTGTCAATGATATTATTCATTACATCAATGATATAATCATATGAGAAAGTGAATAACAAATAATGAGAGAGCTGCTCCTTCCCTCTTCCTTCTGCTCTTATTTAGTGGCATTCTTTCCATTTTGCCAGAACGTGTAATGTTTATATACCATTATTTCGATCATGTCCCCATCCTTGTTTTAGTCCTCGCTACACAGTTAAGTATATTGAATTTTCATCATCAATTCTTGTGCTGAAATTTCCCCAGTTACCTTTTGCTGAATGCAGCTCATCCTGGAAGAGAGTTCTCTAGAGGGGCATGTGTGTCTGTGGTATTTATTCCCTGCAGAGTCTTCAAGGTGAGTGAAAGGAGCAGCCTCAGAGAAGCGTTGCTTCTGGACGAGAATAAGACACATAGAGAAGCAGTGGTGCCCCTTGTAGACAGTGAAGAAAAAGAAGGAGGCAAGAGGGGAAAGTTTGAGAATCTTGATGAAATTAAAGAAATACACTTTTACATTATAATGGCCACCCTATAATGAAAAAATCTGTTTTTATGATCCAATTGTAATTTGAATGTCCCAATGTTTCCCAGCCTGTAGGTACAAATGATGCCATGTTAAAGCACAGACTAGCTGTCCTACGCTTGAAAGTCCAACCTATGCAAGCTCAGGAACTCAACAGCACATCCTCCTGCCACCACGACCACCCATTTTCAAGGTCCCCTCCACCCCCAGTACCTTAGATTCTCTGCTTTGTGTATCAGTCCACTAAGGACACTTCTTCCATCCCTGGCCTTGGAGCTCCTACTTCCCTGGGCCCGCTGCCGGCTCCACTCCCTTGCTACTTTTAGCCAAATTCTCATTCCTTGGCTAAGGCTGCTGCACGCTCTACTGATGCAATTCTGCTCCAGAATGTCTGGGAACTCCTACTGGCCACCTGCCTCTGCCCTCTCCAGTGGTTCTCATCATTCTACTTGATCTGCCACCCGGGCTCAGGGCCCTGCCCATCCAACCACTAAGAAACAGCCAGGGAAATGAGAAACCTCCGTTTAATGAGGGTGACAGGGTCCTGAGCTGGCAGCTCGACATGCCCTCAGCCACTGTCTCCTCAGGGTGGCTAGGTGTCTTTATGGGCTCCAGCAATAGCCTTGATCCTACTGAGAATAGCTCCTGCTCCTTTCAGAGTATTATTGGCTCCAGCTGGTCCCATCCTCACGCTCAATTATCTTCCCAGAATCTAGTCTCCCACACCGTCTTCTAGCTCTTTTCCCAGGAGGCTTCTCAGCCCCAGTGTTAATCCGTTTGGGCAAATAGATGCCCTGGAAGGGAGCACTCACACACCCGGCACATGTTTTGGCTCTGAGAAAACATCTGCCCTCCCAGCCCCCTTGCCCAGGTCATGAACTAGGATAGCGTTCTAGGAGAGGGTAGGAATATCTCAAGAAAGCACAAAAGCTGAATGGTTTGTTAGTCCATTTTAGAAGGATGTTGAAACACACCTGGTTTCAAAATTAGAGTCGAAATGTCATGCCTCCCATGAGTCTGGTGGGAATTCCAGTGCAAACCGGGCTATGACGGAAATTACATTGCTGACCCTGAATGAAGCTAATTAGAAGCATCTCAATAATCAAAAGTTAATTTAATTCCCCCCTTTATGAGGCATTTAAAAAGTTTGTTTGAGTCTATGTTGTTAAAAATAAAAGTAACTAGCAGCGGGTTCTGATCCCCTTCAACTTCTACCAGAAAGGAATACAGTGTTTTCTTAGCTCCTTCTAAGCCCACTCAATAATAGAATTAACCTTGCACAATAAAAGATGGCCGAGGATCAAGGGGAAAAAAAGACCTACTAATTTTGGCTCCATAGAACTTGGGGTCACATGTTTGAGCTCTGGGAGCCTCAGTGGCAAATCCTTGAATTAATGTAAGTCTAAGGGGAGGATGGGTAATTTGGAACCAGTGCTCCGTAACACGGGTCTTAGCTATTTTACATATAGATTATATGGTTGATAAAACTGAGCACACACAATGAGCCCCATGCTTTCAGAGCATTATCTTATTTAATTCTTACCACATCCTTGAGGGTAGGATGTTAATACCCCATTTTATACACAAAGAAACCACCTCTCATAGATATTAAGAGATTGTCCAAAGTCATCAGCAAGTAAGAAGGAACTGAACTCAGGTTTATCTCACTTCAAAACCTAACCTTTTCCCACTGCACGATGCTGCCTCCCACACACACTGGAGTGTATTGGATGCAGATTCCATTCTCTGGATATGCTTACCTTGGATTTCTTTACTTCCTTTGGTATTCTTGGCAAAGAATGGTTTCCTTGAGCTGTATGGATGTTCATTTAAATAGTGCTCAGTATCCATTCCCACCTCCTTCTGGAGGGCCTTTCTCTCCTGCGGAAGGTGGGAATCTAGAGCCACATTTCTTAGTCTTTCTCAAAGCTTGGCTTCTACCTATGAATTAGGCTCAGTTATATGCACCTGCGTGAGATTAGAAGTCAGAATTGAAGCAGAAGCCGCCTTCCCACGGATTTGGTTGTAACCATTGGCAAACGTGATTGTGAGACTGGGACTTTTTAAAGCCGAGTCTTAACGTTCAGTCACTAATTTAATGGGTGTCAAGAGACAGATAGGGTGGGAGTGACAAGGCCTTCCGGATTCTCAGGTGTCAGCTAAAGCAGCATGTTCCCACAGTCAATACTTCCAGTGACAGCCTCCTGACTTCCGACCTTCTTGCTGGCGGCAGAGGCAGAAGGAACCTCCAGCCTTCCGGACAATGTTGTAAACACCTGCTTCTCTCTATTCGATGCCTTTCTGCTTAAAATAACTCGTGTGGTTTCTGTTTCCTGCGACTGAACCCTGCTGATACACAGTTTTCCCTCTTTCCCACTAACTGCTGGTCTTTGCAACTGCCAACCCTTCAAGTGGTGTTTTCAGCTCTAAAATGAAAGCTTTGAATATCTCCATTGCTCCCTATCTCCCTTATCCGGTTTTATTGTTCTCCATAGTGTTTATTGTCACTCCAAGATTCCTTATTGGCCCAATGTCCACCTCTCCTAGAATTTAAGCTCCATTGGAATAAGGGCTTTGCTTTGTTCACTTCTGTATGGCTCTGTGACACTTAGAACAGTACCAGCAAACAGTGGGAACTGAATAGATAGTGTCGAATGGATGAATCTACTTTTCCTAACAGAAACTAGTACTGTATTAATGCATTACTAATAGATTCATCAATAAATACCCTCAATAATGCCTCCTCATGAAGCTTTGACCCAGGTTTAGAAAATCCCCAGAGAACACAAAATGGCACACATTGCCTGGACCGAGGCCTTAAATTTAGGGTGACCAACTCCTCCCCCTGTGTCTGAGACTTTCCTAGTTTTAGCACTCAAGACCCACATCCTGGGAAAGCCTTCAGTCCTGGGCAAACCAAGATGATCGGTTACCCTGATTAAATTCATGAGGTGCTAAATAAAGGCATTTGAATTATATTACTTTAAAGCACTCTTGCAAATAAAAGTTTGCAAACACGAATCTTTTAAACCATCCTGCAGTTTCCTTCCCATGTCACAGCCATGCTGCAAATGATCCCTGAAGCCATCAGGTGAAATTTGAGCAATATTTCAAACTGTATTTTACATTTTTACTAAAGTTCCTTTTCAGCCTATACCTTGAACATGTTAGGGTTCAGCCTGTGAAATCTCTTCTGTATTTCCTAGTTACGTTAAAAATACGATACAGGAGCTTCCTAGAGAAAAGATGCTACAGCATCTATAGTTAGATCCTAGATCCTGCAGAGAAGGCGACAGAAGTCTAAGATTCTAATTTCGTTGGGAGACAGAAGAGTAAACTGCGGAGATCTATCAGTGTTAACTCTAAGAGCGAATAAAGACTTAGCCTTCACCAACCACAAGACTCACCCTTCTAGCTGCTAACATTGTTCTGAAGCTTCAGACAGCGAGTTCAAGCATAACTTGCATATTCGAAGTGTCAACGCCTTTGAACTGGTGCATTAGAGAGAATTTGGAGAATAGCAACATTCTCAGATCTACGACCCAAGTTCCCGGCAGTTGGAACCTCTTGGGGATTCTTGCTCCCTGATGATTCATGTGGATGGATGTTTAGGTGTTTAGATTTTAAAATGTTCTTCTCAACCGAAACTGAAACTTAAAGAGATGCTATCACCCTGGAATTATTTTTGCACCTGCGAAAACAGTTGTGTTACTAAAATCAACTGTTTTCGCACCACGGGCTGTTGCATGTGACGGTGGTGTTTCGCCAGCCACGTGCGTAAGGGGTTAAGCAAGCGGCAGTTGCGCAATCCCAGCACAATACATTCCACAGAGCCAGCAATCTCGGTTTGAACATGTTTATAAATCAGATACAGAGAAACTGACCAAACCTCCAAAGGGCAGCTTGTTTGGAGGAACAGAAGTGCACGTGCTGCTTTTCTTCTTAAGAAATTGGTCAAAGGACTCCAGAAAATGCTCTTTTCAGACTGTGTGAACTCTGAAATGTCCCACGTCTTGATCCCTCCACAGCATGACTCAAGTTCTTGGACAGACTTCACATTTTTACTAAAACTGGCTATTAGGCCTGGCCACTTCCTTCCTCCAGGCACTATTTTCAGAAGCAGAGACACGGAGCCCCTGCACCTGTTGTTAGTGTGGCCACAGACGGAAACCTCTGCAAAACCCTCATCTGTCTGCACAGTAGGTCCAGCGACGCCCGAGTGGAGGCAAGGGACGGTATGAGTGTCCAGAGGGGCTGGTCAGGGAGCACAGGCGAGGCAGCCTCAGGAGGGAACATCTCACCCACTATCTTGTGTCTCCTGACCTGATTCGCACAACCTGGGCACTCCTCTCCAGGTCTGTGACTGGCCACGTTCCTAAGGGGCGCAGCCAAGGGGCCCAGCCCTGTTCTTTTGACACGGGTCTGGTGGATCCCAGGGGAGGAGGAGGAGATCCTGGAGGTGACCACCTAATATGTAGCTGACCTCATCCCACACATTGGGACGCAAAGGTGACTGAGACACAGCCTCGAAAAGCTTACAGTCCTGTGGACTGCGATTCCATGGGAAAGGGGCTACTGCAGCCTGGAAACAGATGGAGAGGTGGCTCCCAGCCTCCTTGGCTGGTCAGGTTCAGGTCCGGCTGGCTCTGATCCTCCTGGCCGTGTTTATGCCACAGGATGAAATTTCAGGATGAAGTGGCTGCGCAGCACCAGGTACAAACCAGCATCTAACTCCCTTCTCTTTCCAAACCAAAAACTGGTCCTGAGACACTGGATAGCTGACACTGCAGGCCAGCGACCTCTCTTGGCTCCCTGTTTGCCACTCTCTTCCTAGCATGCTGTTTGTCTTTCTTCAGTAGAAATTTGGCAGAATCATGGAGTTCTTATTTTCACCTCTTATCTGGGTCTGTTTGTCCATAGCTAGAATAACGGGGGGCTTTTAAAACCTAATGAATTCAACGGTCAAAGAATGGCCTCAGGCAAATGGAATGTCTGATGTTCCATCTCTCCGGCTGAGGGCAGGAGGCCATTTGGGGCTTAACATCTTTTTCATTCACATGCAAAACACTTCCAAAAGCACAAGTTTGAAAACTTAGAATTTGAAACCAAATCACTAATCTTCCTCATTCTTAACATTTTTAGCTCAGTAGTGGTTACTTGATAGCTTAATACACGTTAGATTTTGGGGGGAAAAGGATACTATTTTGGGCTTTTGATGTCCAACGGATTTGTGTGTATTTCTTATCCATGTATTATTTCTTCTTCCCTATAAATATATTTAAATAGACTAAACACCTCCTTTGGCAGTTACTTCATCAAAACTTGGAAAAAACGCTCTGGTTGAGCATGGATCTATTTAGAGACTTGCAAACGGTGTTGTGGAACCACAGCTTGAGGATGTGCTGGGTTCTCTCAACCTGACTGGGCAGAAGTCCCTGTCACTGGATTCACAGCTCACAGCTGTATAACGCTCCTGGTTTTCAAGGGAGTGATCCAGATGCTGGCTGCAAAGAACGAAGAGAATTGTTCCAAAGGTTGTTCCACTGAACTTGCTACTTAAATACACACACACACAACCAAGCCCATCATAAAAGCATATCAGCTCACACAGATGCCAGCCGAATGAAACACGTGTTCCTAGCACTTCCTCTAACTGACAGCAAGGTCTGAGGCTTGAGTCCACGAGATGCCCCATCTCATGGGTTTTTCTTCCTCATGTCAACGCCAGTCATTGTGTAACCAGCTTGTTTTCCTATACCACTGGCAAGTAGTACTTAGAAACAATATAGCCTTTCTCAGAAATAATTTAAACATCATTCTGTTTTTCTTGGCCTTTTGACAATGGATGATTATCTTTAGTACTTCTATCGGGCATTTCCAAATCCCGAATTTTCTTTCACCTGGTAAGATTCTGTAAGTCTGGTTACAACCACAGAAGTGAAGGAAGCAAGTGGGGATGGTGCCTGGGACCCGTAGGCCCCTGAAAGGGGCAAGAAGCGAGCTGGCCGCCCCATCTGTGTTCCGAAGAGGGAAGGGAGACAGAGCAGGATCCCCAGGCCATGTGACCCAGGGCCACTTGCTGTGACTGTCTTTTTAATTTATTTTAAAACACAATGACTAAATGTGGTGTATTGGTTTGATATTATTTCAAACCCACCTGTTTATGACTCAAGTGAAGTTGCTTTAATCCACTTGTTTATGACAAAGACAAATAAATGAGGTTGCAGTAAAGCTGTTTTGATACATGAATGAAGCAAGTCGAATCGAGATGTCATCATCTCCTCTGTTGTCATTGATTAAAATTCAGCAGCTCAGCTGACGACGAACATGAGGAACCCTACTGGGGGGCTGATCAGTAAGAACATGCGGAAAAGCCAGTATGGCAAGGGGACATTTAGACTAAAAATATCCAGAGTGTGTAAGAATTATTCAAGTTGTGGTCTGGGCAAGACGACGCTTTGCTGGTCTAAATAAATCCTATGAAGACCTGGAGGCATTAGCTCCTACCATGGTAAGGGCACACTCTTATTGGTAGTGGCCACAAACCACACAGCGACCCCATGAAGGAGACCAGCCTGCCTGCCAACACTGGCACCGTCGTTTCCTAGCAACGTGCTCTAGCAACAGAGGACTTTTATTTTGCACTGGCAGCTGGAGGTCAGCCCTTGCTTGGTTTTGCCATTGCCTACTTGTCCGAAAAAGTACACCTCGATTAAATTTGGACTTTATTCCTTTTATCTCCCCTTGCCTGGAACAACAGTGTGACTAACCTCTTATTGCTCTGGAGTATGTTCTTTCTTTACTGGCTTATTACGAGACATTATCCTGTGTGCTATTGGCTTGTGAAACTATTATAAATCCCACAGTGAACCTGCGTTAAATAACATATTGGCAGGGACAGTCTCAGTCTTTGAGCTTAAATTCGCCCGCCCCAAACAAAACATCACATAAAAGGATTTAGATATAGGTCACGAAGCACTGGACTCATTTATTTAGGACCTGGGAGAAGGGTAGGTCCAGTTAAAAAACAAAATTTAGCCGAGTAAATTTGAAGATCTAATCGGCTTTATTAAACGGTTCACCAATTGGGCAGCCTCTCATCTAGCAAGTAGAAGGGGCTCTGAGGTGTCATACAGAATGCAAGGTTTTTATAGGAAGAGGGGTGGGGAAAGGGAGCTATTAGCAAAAGACAGGATTAGTTTTAGGCCAGGCTGTCTCCTCTTGGGGGAAGGGACTGGCAGGGGGCCTTACCACCAGATTGCCTCTTCTTCTAGGGCTTGGAGAGGGTCCACCTGACAGATTACCTTACTGTTTCTAGACCAGAAAATTCCACACTGGTTGATGAAGATTATATTTCTGGGAGGGGCTGAAACTGCAATTACATCAGGAATCAAATCTAGGTTTGGTAGCACGGGCTTTAGCACGAGTGACGCCATTTTGGGCCTGTGGTTTTCTTTTTAACAGTCTTAACCCAAGAGCATAGTGCTAAGGAAGCCGGGAGCATCTCTTTCCTCCTCGTGACTCCTCTTTTCACTGAGAAAGTGGGCCTTTCCCTTGAAATTGAGGTAAACACATGGTCAGCAAAGAGCTCCCCACAGAGACAGTCGACCATCAATACTGGCATTTCAATGACGACACATCAACCAGTAAAATGCTTGGTTAATTTTTGCTCAGGGCTGGATAATTTTATGACCACTAATTATCTGTGCAGCCACACATGGAGAGAAGCATAAAAATAGCCCTTTGTCCTTCCACTGAAGGAAGCTCTTTAAATATTAACTTGGCCATCTCCTCCACAATCCCCCAGAGGTAGGAGGTACGCAGCTGAGTCTTGGTATCCTGCTTTTACAGACATCATGGAAGATGGAGAGGTGAGTGCAGTGGGCTTCCCCAAGATCACGGAAATACCTTGAAATATTAATTGGGTGAAGGAGTCTGGAGTTCTGGAATTCACATTTCTCACTTGCAAAGACGTGCCCTAAGTTCTGAGGGCAGGTTCTATGTCTAAGGCCCCAGGTCCTCAAAGGACAACTGTCATAGAGTAGAAACCCAACAAATATTTCCTGTTATTGACAATGTCTTATCCATGGGCCCAGTATGTGACATAAACACAAAATTTTAGTCATCCATATAGCCTACGGATGAGAACAGGAGAAGCACAGAGATGGGTGGCATTTGGTCAGAGTAGAGAAAGAGAACAGGGAAGTGAGTAAAAAGACTCCCCCCAGTGTCACACCAGACTTGGGCTTAACTTTTGCCCTTGACTCTGACTACCTGTGTGACCTTGAGTAAAGGTATTTTCATTTTAAGTCTCTGTTTCCTCCATGTGAAGTGGCGACAGCTCCATCCCGTGCACACCTGGATGCGTGAAGAAGGGAACTCACGTGAGACACTCAGCAGCGCTCCTGGTTCAAGGTGAACACTCAGGAGAGGAAGCCATTCGCATCCTCACAGAAGGAACCCTCTGGGGTTTCTTGCGGTCAACAAGGGAAAACGTTTCAGTCCCCAAGAAGAAACGCTACTTTGTCAGTCCTGTCTGGTGTTCTAAAGCAGACACACACAAAGCCAGGCATGGCGCCCATTAAAAATTTAACTATATATCATATTCATTTATTATCAATCCACAGGATAATTTGATTGCTACATGAGCTCATAAAAGCTTTTCCACCTTTACAAAATTAAAAAAAAAAAAATGTGCCACAAGGATGTAATAATAACTGCTGAGAAACAAGAAAAGGAATCTTCAAATTATAAATTTGCTGTAGAAAAGATAAAAAACAATTATATTTTCTTTAGAATTTTACCTTGAATAAAATACTCCCCTGTATAAAAAATAAAAAAGCTTGCTCTGGTTAGAATTAGAGTGTTTTTGTCTTCAAATCTGGGAATTTGCATAATATCTCCATGATAGTTTTCCTTTGTACCGCGTGGCATTCAAGCATAGCAGATTAAAAAGATTTTCTTTTTCTTTTTGTGTTGTTAAAGCAGTCTTAAAATGGGACATCTGGGGAGAAGTTCATTTTCTTCTTCTCCTCCTCAGGGATGTGGAACACAGCCTTTGAGGGGAGGAAAAGGAGGAAAGGAACTGGGTGGGAAGGGACGGGATGGGAGGCGAGAGAGGGGACATGAAAGGGATGCTGAATGTGCTGTGCTATGAAATAGAGCAAGATCAGAGAAGGTCTATCTGTAAGTGCTTTAAGATAAGGTGCAGAAGCAGACTGCAGCGTCGCTGGTACTGCCCTATGTACATATTCACAAGAATAAAAAATTCCAGCTAGTTCACATTTTCTCATCCATTCTGAGGCACCCACTCCACCATGCTGGCCTTGACCGCAGGCAATGCAGCACCTCACTGCCCATGCGGCTGTTGGTCCTATGACGTCCTTGAAGTTGAGGGAGCAGCCCTGGGAGGTCCAGCAGGCTCTAGAGATACACGTCTACCAAGGGGCTGGAGTCCTGAGTTAAAAAGAAGCTCCAGTACTGGAGTTGGACACAGCAATCAATGTTCTATTGTCAAGGCTTTTTCCCTTAGATTTGTCTAAAATAGGTGTCAGAGAGAAAAATAAAATACAAACAAACAACAAACAAAGCCAAGAACTCCCAACAACCACCAGGGGAAGTCAAAGGCCTAACAGCTCTTGACGCGGGCCTGGGTGATATCGGACGTTTTCTTGATGACGCTGGCCCGAGTCTCCCGGTCGGGCCGACTGCTGCTGGGCGCTGGGGTCACGGAGGGAGTGAGGGGCAGGTCTGGGAAAGGGGGCCAGGAGCTGTTGAAAGGCACCGGACAGCTCTCCTCTTTGATGGTGACCTGGAGATCCGGCTTGTTGGAAGTCACGAAGGTCGCCATGCTGGGCAGCAGGTAGGTGCTTCTGGTGCCCATGTTGCTGAGGTACTGTTTGCCTTCAATGTTCCTCTTCCTCCAGTGTGGGCGTCCCTTTCAAAGAAAAGAATTCAGATACGTATTTTCTTTGCCTTCTGTAGAACAGCTTTTAAAAAAAATTTTTTTTTAAATGCACCACAGTCCCCACATGTTGGTGTTTCAACTGAATTTCTTAAGAGTCATGGGATGAGCAGAAGCTTGGCACCTCTACATCCCTCAACTGAAATCCAGACCCCAAGCTGTTCATGCCCCAAGCAATGGTTTCTCTTCCCTTTTTATCAATTCCCATTTGCTACCTCCCAGAAATACAGGCAAGACTGTTCTAAGAAGGCAGGAAAACAAGGCAACTTGGTTTCTAGTTCCCCTCCACTCCGGCTGCCCAGTCTGAGCATTAGGTGGGTTTCAGGCCATGAGGGCTGCTTTATCATGGTGACTTGGTTCCTCACTGATGGCCCAATCTGATCTTAGAGTCAACCTGCATTTTCAGAGGGAGGGAGGTGAGAGACTCTGTAACAGACAGGGGACGCCCCTTGAGGGCTTTCAAACGGGTGCAGCTTCGAGCTCCAGTGTGCCAGGCAAACAGCTGGCCTCCAGGCTAGCTTCATTCAGAGAAGGAGCTGGAATTCTGACCTTGAAGAAACAGGGTTGAAATGTATGGAAGCATCTCTATCTACTGTCCTTTCAGAATTCCTGGACTATACTTTAAGGATTTAGTGTACTAGGAAATCACTAATTCAAACAACCATTAGTCAGTCAGCCATTCTTTCTCTCTCTCTCTCACTCAAAGACAGACACAAAGCAGGCGGTTAGCAGGAATGCTATCCATCACCATTACAGCTCTTTCCTGCCATTGTGGGAGCCCAGCCCAGAGGAGGGAAATCGGAGCAGGCCACTCAGAATCAAAACTGAACACCCGCCTGGCCTCTGGGCACGGAGCACAGAGGGCAGGGACTGCAGGTGTACAGGGAGATCTATTTACTTCGTGCTTTCTGACATTTACTTCTGGTCATTGCTCTTGGACACTTGGACACTCTATTTCTGCTTGTGAAGTAGGATGTTTATCGTGGTAAGAATATCAACGTTTCCTGTCCTTACTTCAGTTTCCTTTTCCTGCCGTCACAAGCTCTCTTTCTATGGTAACATCTTTCTTTCCTCCCATTCAGTTCCCAAAGCTCCATTTTATAATTCGAAATCCAAAAGCATCATAAATTTTACGTTACGTATATTTTAGCACACTCACACACAAGAAGTCCAAAAGTACAAATGGCGATCAAAAGAAAAGAAATGTACCTAGCAGCAAGGAGACCCCAGTCCCCAGCACGCCCTTCAGGGGGTGGGGGCGGGGAGCCACGCTTACCTCCGTGCTCTCTTCATCACTGGGCACACTATCGGTAGTTTCACTTTCTGTTCACAGAGAGAAAAACACAAGGCCATCATTCCTGCCACTCAAACAGTTTTGAGGCTCAGGCAGTGTTTAAAAAATACATCAGCACTTCATTTTTCAAAAGAGAAATGGGTAACTAAACTCATAATTCCGTCCCCTCTGTAACGTCAAACACTTGCACTTGGAAGATGCTAGAGGGAATTCGGTTTCTCTAATTTGGGCCCTTCAGAGGAAGCATTCAGAGTTGAGGGGGAGCTCACTTTCCAAGGCCAGGCTATGTTTCTTCACGGCCACTACTTCCCAGTATGGGTGTGGGCCCGCCCCCCCTGCCGGTGCCAATCCGCTTTCCGCTCCCCCTGTCCTTGGCTCACCCTGCCTCCACGTGAAGCCCCTTCATCACTGCTGCTCTATCCACAACGCCCCACACTGGTCTTCTTTTCCAATCCATGAGCATTAGTTCATTCAAGTCCCAACTCAGAGCCTTCCTAGGTCACCCTAAGTCTGCTCAGATCCCTCCTTCACCTCATGTCTCTGTAGTAATTATACATCTTGAATTTATAACGTTGCATCTTCCACTTGGGTTACTGTGGGTGGACAGGTTTTAGGGCAGCTCCCATGATCCTCATCTCCTAGAGTTTCCTTTCCTGTGGGACTCCCTCCTGTGGAGTGCGCGTGGGGCCTGTGACTTACTTCGAATCCACAGAACACAGTGAAGGCGATGAGATGTGTGTGATCACATCTTATGCAGGGACCCATCTTATGAAGAGAATCTCCCTTGCTGGCTTTGAGGAAGCAGGAGCCAAGCTGGGAAGACTCGCCTGACAAAGAACTAAGGGCTCCTTCCAGCCAACAGCCAGCAAGAGACCAAAGCCCTCAGTTTGACAACGTGCAAGGAGCTACATTCTGCTGCAAACCACGCGAGCTTCGAAGCAGAGCCTCCCCATTAGATCCTCCAATGAGGCAGCAGTCCTGGAGCGCACCTTGTCTGCAGGTCTGTGCAGGGAACCCCCGAGCAGAGGACCCACCTAGGCCAGGCCTGCACTCCTGACCCTCAGAAACTGTGGGATAACACGTGTGTGTTGATTAAGTCACTAAGGTTGGGGTGATATTGTTCAGCAGCAATAGATAACTCATTTGGCGACTACACTGATTCAGCCTGCTGGCTGTAAGGCACGGAGCAAGGCACTAACTTCACGCACTGAGCTGCAGTGTCCTCATCTGTACAAGGGGAGGATGAACACCTTCCACAGAGGATTGCTGACGAGTGAGAGTGAGGGTGTGTGGGGAAAGGCCGAGCAAGGGCCCAGCACACAGCTCTCACTCTGTAAACGCTGGTGTGCCTCTGTCCTGAGCTCAGCAGCCTTGTTCAACCCTGGATTTGCACAACATGCTAGATTAACAGAGTCCAGAGTCAATAACTAATGGTTACACATCATCTGAACATATAATACAAGATTTTCTTAAGCGAAAAAATTTTTGGTTTTTTTTTAAGTAAAAAAATTTTTGATTTTTTTAAATAAGAAATCGGTGATGTGCAGTGTTTCAATGTTCACAGCACTGAAAAATGAAAGCACAGAGGGCAGAATTCCTAAAATACACAGACCCTTAGAAATCCCTGAGTCTGGGGCATTCATTTTACAGACAAGGCCGAAAGAGGAACCGTAATGGTGAACATTTACAGAGGGCTGGCGCCAGGGCCAGGCTGGCATCTCTGCATGCATGCCTTGTTTAGCCCTCATGAGGACCCTAAGTTGGGAAACAGCTCCCAGCATGCAGCTCGTGTGCTCTGCTGCCTTCTACCTGCTTCCATCCTGAGCCTGCTGAGGGACTGGCTCCCAGTCTCACGTCTTGCTGGTGGCCCTGCTCGGACCAAATGGCTCCCAGCCCAGATAGGGCCCTTTCCACCACCCAGAGCACTAACCACAGACCAGGCTCTCTATGAATTAAAGGCCAAAGAACAAACAGACAAACCGAGCCACAGGTTCATTCCTCAAGCAAAGAAGGTGAGAACGTTGGCCACACTGGGCCTACCCTGTGGCCTTTCTGCACATTTCTTGGCCACTGTTCTCCAGTGACTTTTCCTGGGCGTTGAGTGATGGCCGAGGGCTGACCATGAGCATCTGGAGGATGTGCCTCTCCTCTCCTGAGAACGAGCAGACTTCCCCAAAGCATCCCTGACTGGGAGCAAGAGGGGCCCAGAGAAGCCCCCTAGCCACCGAGACAAGCCGGCAATGCCAGGCACAAGAAAAGTTTCTACACAAAAACAAATTACAAACAGCAGAAAAGGAAAATTCCCCTCTTCACATAACCCTCAGGCTAGCCCAGTATCCAGGGAAGGCAGGAATCGGTATAGCCACTCCCAAGAAAAATGAGGAACAGAGACGTTGAGAAACCTGCCAAAGTTGTGGACTGAGTCAGCAAAGAGCAGAGAAAACAAAACTGCACTTCTGGCTCCAGGCTGTGCCCTGAACGCAGCGTCTGCTTGCCGAGGCACTCCACTGCTCAGCCTCTGACGAAATTTCAAGATCCCCTTTCCATTTTTATGCTTAGCTTTCTTTGTGCTCCAACGCCAAGGTTTCTCTCTTCCTTCATATACGTCTAGGCCCCCTCCACTCCTAATTACCCTGCATGAACGCCACCATCTTCTGTTCCTTTCCCCTTCAAAGAAAAACCAGGCAGGCTTTGGGAGCTGGAACTATGCAGAAATGAGCAGTGGACACCAAGGTTCTGGGATTCCACCGCAGTCCAAGCCCAGAGCGGGAGAAGTTGGAAGGTGGACCTGGGTATGACTCCTTGGTAAGAGCTTGCACAGACCATGAGCATGATCGCAATGCTAACCGCCTTTAAGTACCCAGTTTTCAACCTCAGGGAAATAGTCTGAGACAAGAAAAGACACACATGTTCTGAACTTATGTTTTCAGCTGACACAAATGCTAGTTGAGAGCATCATTTCTAAATTAAGATCAACTGCTTCTGAAGCAGTTATGAAGACTCTCCATATTAGCAAACTGAGATTTCTAATTTTTGTTGTTTAAAGAATGGCCTTGAGTGCCGTCGGCCTGGGAGCAGATGCTTGAGGACCCAAGACCCTTCTCCCAGAGTAACAGTGGTTCTCACGGGCAACCCTGAATCGCTGGCTCCAAGTGCTCGTTGGGTGTACTCATGCCCATTTTCCTCTGTTTCCTTGGTTTTACTTTACCATTGCCATTTTCAAGATCACTTCTTATACACAAATGAGTTCAGTGCAGCTGCTGCTTCCAGATCCATGTTACTGCTGAAATACCAACATAAGTTGTTATTTCATTTCCCCTTTTGGATTGTTTTGGATTTGGTTTTTTATTTACTTTGAATACAATGGAATAAAAAAATTTGAAGTTGTTTCACTAACACGCATGGTCTGAATAAGTTCAAAGTGTTTACAGAGTAATAACAGGGACTTGAGTAGCTCATTTCATCTTTCTGGTCTCAGTTTCCCCAAAAGTAACGGGGTTGACAGGGAAGGGGAGGTATGGATTAGATGATCCCAAAGATGCTTCCTCCAGAGCTGCAGTTCTAGAAGGATGCTTGTCTTAGGTCCACACTCCAGCTCAGTTTTTATTGTCAAACCATCTGTAGGGAGGGACACCCTATCTTCTATGGGAAAGCTTTCTTGCACTCTGATCCTGGTACATTTTCTGGAAGGCTCTTGTTTGACAAGTTTGATTAATAAGATTGGCAAGGATTTCTTTCCTTTCGTAATTTCCTCAATTACTTTCACTAGAAGGTTCTATTAAAAGGTTCAAATCAAGAGTCCTCTTAATCTCAAAGCACTCTTATCTTTGCCCTACCCAACAAAAGGCAAGCATGCTTTGGTTTCCACAAAGACCCAAAGTCTTTACTGTTGGCTGCTGGTCAGTAGGCAATCTCCATTCTCTCATTCACAACCAATTAATCCTTTACATCATGCTCTCTTCTCCAGCTATTCTCCATTCTCTCATCCAGCCTCCCCCAATATACTAGTGTGGCTTTCTTTTACTAAACCATCAACAACCTAATAAAATCCTAGTGCCACACACCAGACACGAAGCCACTTTATGGGAGACGTTTAAGAGGAAAATGACTCTCCTCTAGAGTTTCCCAAGGTTGGGCTCCCAAGGATGAAAGTTTTACGAATCCGACTAGAAAGTGATGTCGTCTTAAAACATCCAATGCAAGTACTTCCACTCAAAGAAACTGTCTCTTTTCTTGTTCACCATATTTAGCCCATAGAGAAAGCCGACTTGCAAAATGAACGTGGTTTTGTAATCCGACTGGGATTATATTCCAACGATCAGTAGGGGAAAAAAATAGCAAACAGCAGCCTCCAAAGACCAGTTTCCAAAACAAGTGAATGAAACGATTAGAGGAGGTTGAAATTCAGTTCAATAGTCCAAACAAAGGAAGCCTGTGATGAAAAACAGGCAAACAGGCTCTTCTACTGGGGAACAAAAAGTTAGAATGGGGAAGACAACCAAAAAGCTGCCTTTCTTAGCAGCAGGCGATAAAATTCCTGACTAAAATTAGACTTAAGCTAGCCATGGTCAGTAACCGATGAATTTATGTGTCTGTAAGCTCTAGAAAAGTAGCAGTGGGAAATATTTTGGCTCCCTCCAAAAGGTTCTGGAGAATTCAGACAATGAAAACAAGGGAAAGAACTAAAGGGGAGGCTGAAAAGCCAGGCTCTAACAAACCCCCCCACTGCCTGCCAGCCTGGCCCTAAAATCCTTCCTTTCAAATCTATGCAAATGTCCTGGAAAGGGTAATGAAATTTTCATTTCTCTCTGCATGGATCAGCTGTTCTCGGCATTCTTCTGCTAAAGCAAAATGCCACTGCTGGCAGAACAGCAAGAAGAGGTCTTTCCAGAATTCCCCAGAAGACTTCGGAAAGTCTTACTCAACAGATAAACAGATAAAAGTCTATTCTAAAGCTCCAATCCCTTAAAAAAAAAAACCCCACATGGGATGTCACAATGCCTGCAGCAGCATGATATAGAAGAAAGTCATATATTTTTAGCCATAGCTATGTAAATATAAGTAGCTTAATGTTTCAAGCCTTAGTTATCTCAACTGTAAAATTAAAGCATAAACATTCTGCTCTGCCTCCTTTGGTGGGTCCTTGAGATCACGAGATGTGGCTGTGTTCTGAACAGCAGAGCCCCAGGCCGTTGCACAGGACAGCATTATAGTGAAACGGTCAAGAACAGGCCTTTGGCATCAGCTACACGTGGGTTCTAACTGTGCTACCAGTTGCCCATCCCTAGACACACTACTTTACCCTCATCGCCTTACATCCCTAGAGTTTAAAGAGGTAATAATGATACCCAGGCTGACAAGGTTATTCTCATGATAATTAAATATAAGTCCATCGCTTCCAAGCATTGAGCACAGTTCCCAGGGCACAAACACATGCAACAAAGAGTCGTCATTATTACTGGGGATTGGCCAAGGCTCAAGAGAGACTGGCACACATAGGACTTCAAAATATGTTTGATGAATAAATAACTGACAAGAAGCTTATCCTGTTTGACAGATTATAAGCTCCTTGAAGCCAAGGTTTGTTCTCACATTCCTTTTAAGTTCCCGGCACAAAAGAAAGTTAGGACCTTGAGGACATGATGCGAAGTGAAATAAGTCAGTCACAAAAGGACAATACTGTGGGATTATTCCACGTGTACAAGGTCCCTAGAGTAGCCAGATTCATAGAGACAGAAAGTAGAATGGGGGTTGCGAGGGGCTGGTGGGGGAGGATGGGGAGTTAGTGTTCAATGGGCACAGAGTTTCAGTTTTGCAAGATGGAAAAGTTCTGGAGACGGATGGCGGTGATGGCTGCACAAGAGCGTTAAGGCACTTAATGCCGCAGAAATGTACACTTAAAAATGGCTAAAATGGTAAATGTAATGTTATACAACTTTTACCACAATTTAAAAAAATAAGTTAAAAAAAAGGAAGTTGGAGTTCAGGAAACACGAGGTTAGTGTAGTGACTGATAATTCATAAACAACCTGGCATTTGAATCAACGTAATTCTAATGCTGATTCTGGGCCAGTCGCTGGGGTGGCACCTTAAATGAAGGACATTCTATTTGGCAGCACATAAAGGACATTGGGGGGAATTCTTGAACCATTTATTCGAGCTGACTCACGATAGGGCCTCTGCTTTTTGTTTTTAATATTTGCAAGCAATGACATTGATTCAGAATTCATATTTCATAATTATGATTATATCCCCCCAAATTAAGTGGAGTTCATCAGGAAGAGAGTATAAGATGATGTAACGTTGGCAGGAAAAAGGAGCTATCACCTTATTCTGTAAGGATGGAAGAACCAACGGACTCTGGTTCTAATCTTGTGACTGTCTGGGCCAATTCCTGCAATTATGTGGCCATTTCCTTGGGAATCAGAAATGGGCTCAGTCGCCTGGTCCAATCAGAAGCTGTACTAAATGAAAAAAGAAGGGGGAACTATGCGGGAGTGAGAAGTGAACTTGGTGGGATGAAATGGGGCTTGAGGTCTGAAGCTTTAGTTCAAGTCTTGGTCTAAACACTGTGCGACCTTGAGCAAGATCCCTCAGTTCCAAAAATGACGGAACTTGAAGAGATGATCCCTAAGGCCCTCCCCAGCTTGGTCAAACTGAGATGCCAGTAAAAACACTCTTCCGAATTTCTGATAACGTGTGCAAATAAAATAGACTCAGATGAACTACTTCCCCCAAGAAATCTTATTATTTGTAGGTCATGTATGAAAATGTTACGGGTCATCAAGTAAAGAAATACTGTGACCTTGGCTTCTAACTGAGAACAAGAAGACGTTGGTTGAGAAAATTAAAGGCAAGAATAATTCTAGCAGGAATAATTCTTGGGACAGAGGAGAAGGTCTCTGCTGTGTGGTGAAACGGGTGACCCCAGACTAAAGGACAGCCTCCTTTGTCCCCTGCTCAGCTCCAGAATTTCCCTCCTGCCCCCGTACCTGCGTAGGAAGACACGGGGGAAATCTGCAGAGGGTAGAGCTCACTCATGCTGACCGGCTGCTCATCACTCTCTGTGGTCACCTCCACAACTTGGCAAATGTCTGGCGGATTAGTGACAATCTCTTGATCCTCGATGTTGCTGTCCAGATGGGACTGTCCTACAACTTCAAAGAAGAGAGATCCATCATGCACCAACGTCACTTGACTTCACAATTCTAAGACACACTCTCAAGAAGGAAGACCTTCCCCAAAATTGCCAAATAGCCAGGAGTGAACTCCTGGTCACCAAATGTCGGCGCCATGGGAGAAGAACAAGCCTTAGCTTCGGGTGAATGTCTCCAGAGAAGCAGCCTGCCAAAAACCTGGCTTCCAGGGCTATTTCCAGCATGCCTGCCAATGGTGGTTACAATGTCCCAAACCGAAGCCAGTGACAGCCAAGGCTGCAGGACCAGAGGCTGCATCCAGATCTAGCCCCAGGGCCAGAGAAACAGACAATGCTTTGAACATGACCCGTTTCTGTTCTCTGCTCTTGCTCCGAAAGAAGCTGATGTGCTATTTTCTGGGTTCCTGGGGTCCAGAGAGACATTATCAGATCTTAATAAGGAGGAAGGACCCCCAAAATCCACCCCATTGTGTCATTTCTAGCTGTGGGGTGCTCTGTTCATTCTCCCAGTCTCTGCAGGCAACATGACCACTGGATGAAATATCAGAACAATGGAATAGAATGGTATCCCAATTCTAACACACAATAGTGGCATCAACTCCCCAGGACGCTGACAAGATGAATTCTGACCACCTTGGCTCTGAATCCTGCCTTTTAGTTTTAGATCATTGTAGATTCACCTACAGTTTAAGAAATAATACAGAGACCCTGTGTGCCCCTTATCCAAGTTTCCTCCGATGGTAACACCTTGCAAACTATCGTACAATATCAGGATATTGATGCTGATAACAATCTACGCAGCTTGTTCAGATTGCCTCAGTTTTACTTGTACTCCTTTGTGTGTGTGTGTATTTAGTTCTATGCAACTTTATGACATATGTAGTTTCACATACCTGCCACCCCAGTCAAAATACTGAACTGATGGCCATCACAAGCACCTTCTATGCTACTCTTTTGTAACTATATCCACCTTCCTTCAGCTTCCTCCCCTGGTCTCTGACCCCTGACATCCACTGATCTGTTCCCGATTTCTATAATTTTTGTCATTTCAAGGATGTTTCATAAATGGACTCACACAGTAACTTTCTGAGATTGGCTTTTTTCCACTCAGCATAATTCCCTGGAGAGTCATCCAAGTTGTCGTGTATTTCAATAGTTGGTTCCTTTTCCTTCCTGAGTAATGTCTCATGTTATGGACGTATCACAGTCTGTTTTAACTATTCACCCATTGAAGGACTTCTGGGTTGTTTCCACTCTTTGGCTATTACAAATAAGGCTGCTATGAACATTCATGGACAGGTTTTATATGAACATAGTTTCCACTTCTCTGGAATAAATACCCAAGAATGCAATTGCTGGATCATATGATAATTGTATGTTTAGTTTTACAAGAAACTGCCAAACTATTGTCCAGAGTGGCTATATCACCAGCAATGTATGAATGATTTAATCTATGCACATTTTCACCAGCTTTTGGTGTTGTCACTATTTTTTTACTCTAGCCACTCCGGTAGGTGTGTAGCAACATCTCATTGTGGTTTTAATTTGAATGCCCCTAATGCCCTGCCCAACCTTTAAACAGAGCTGACCTTACACTTCTGTTGGCAATTGATTGGGTGGAATATCCCTGAAAATTGGCACCAATAAACAAATAGGAATAACGGTGTTTTCCCACGGGCCTCAAGGCACTTTGCCATCATAATCAATGTTTTGCTCACGCCTGTCTAAGTTACTCCAACATTCCAGCCCACGAGAATGGCAGGGCAGGCATGATTAGCCTGTCATAAACGAGGAAACTCGGGCACAGAGGAGAGTGACTTGGTTTACACACAGTGCTCCACGTCCCTGACATTTTCTGGGCCATCCGTGAAATGTCCAAGATAGGCTGGAGGGCAGCACATTCCAGTCTCCTTGAGAAGTTAGCCATTGTGGACAAGTTCCTGTTTTCACTGCTCAAAGTATTTTAATTGCTCAAATATTTTTGTTTACAAATGGGTTCCTGTTTTAACTGCCTTGAGCGGGTAGGGCGGAGGTGGTGATGGAATGACTAGATGAGGTAGGGAGGACATTTCTGATTTCTACTTAGGAAGGGTTTCAGAGGGAGTGAGAATTGATGGGTTCTCTAAGGAAGAAAGGAAAGGCACCAGAGAGGCCGGCAAAGGACATTTCGGGATGTGACTGGAGAGTCCACAAAGCCATAGCAGACAGAATGGAAGGGGAACTGGATTCCGTTTAGGTTTTCCTGGAGGGGATAAAATTAAACAAAAGGCAGGCTGGCTAAACACGGCAGGTAGACTCCCAAATTCCTATTTCATCCTTTGGACTATCCTATTTGAGCATGAGAGCATCAATTACACCCGTCGCCAGACACAGACTGAGTGCTGACACTGACCTCGCTCTAGTTTCTTCTGCCTCATCTTCCAAGTAAAATAAAACAGCAGGAAGACGAGACGTGTCCCGTCCTTTCCCAAGTCATGGGTGGAGACAGAAACCAAATGCGGGTGCGTGTGTGTGTGTGTGTGTGTGAGGAAGGGGTGGGTGCAAGCAATACTTTACATGCTAAGGCAATTAAGGTCTTATACAAATTTGATTTAAACAGAAGTCACTTTAACTCCCAATACTCCAAAATTCACTTCTCTCTTGCACTGTCCTTCCAAATAGAGAGACAGCAAGCTACTAGGGGTATAAACCACGGCAGCAGCTCAAGCATCTTCCTAACTATATCCCTTGGTTCTCACCAAGAATTCTCTCCCTCACTGTTTTTCCCCATAATGCCCAACTCGGTCATTCAACTAACAAAGATTTACCGAGCACCAACTTTGTGCAGGACATCGTTGTCAAGTGCGGGGAAGGGCAGAGAAAGATCAGTCTAGTCAAGGATCTGGTTTGTAAGAAGTCCATGAGGGCTCCCCACCAGCAGACAACAATCTAGAGAATAAGTTTAGGACACTAAGTAGTGAAAAGAAAGATGTGGTGGGGGAGGGGAGTGAGGCCACACGATGAGAGTTGAGGAAGTGGAATATTTTTTTCCAGTTAAGGAATCAAAGGCTTCAATGAGGCAGTACCATGGGGCGGGAGGGGGGAGTATTCAGTATTCAGAATTCAGAACACCTCTGTTTTTCTGGAGCCTTTTCCTGACTACCCCGGGAACATACTGACCTCTCTTTCCTGAGGGCGTCTCACTTACTGACCCATTGCTCAGCCAAAACTGCAGTGTGACACAACCTTATGACAGTGCTTGACTTCCTGCCTCGCATTCAAGTTAACTCTCTATATCTTTACTTAACTTTCTTCTTTTTTTGTTTTTTTGCTGAGGAAGACTCACCCTGAGCTAACATCTGTTGCCAATCTTCCTCTTTTTTTGCTTGAGGAAGATTGGCTCTAGGCTAACATCTGTGCCAATCTTCCTCTGTTTTGCATGTGGGTCACTGCCACAGCGTGGCTGATGAGGGGCATAGGTCCACGCCCAGGATCTGAACCTGTGAACCCAGGCTGCCAAAGGAGAGCGTGCCAAACCACTAACTACTAAATCACAGGGTTGGCCCCTATTTAATTTTTTATTTGTGTTATCTCCCAACCAAATTATGGCTCCTCAGAGAGTTGAGACCCTGCATTTAGAATTTTTTGTAACAAGTCATAGCACATGCTCACGGCTTACGCCAGAGAGCAGCTCAACGAATCTCTGCTGAATAAATAGATAAACGATCAGACTAAGCTTCACTGTCTGGAGCCAGAATCCTGCTGGAGTTCATGACCACTTGCAAATACCGGATGTAACAATGAATGTTTTCTAGAAAATCTGAAGACTTCTGGCAAGTGGGCTTCTTAAACCAAGATGAAGTGATAAGGACATAGCAGGCTGTAGTTGCCAGGGGTTAGCGCAAGGGGGAGGAAATATTTTGGGGTGATAAAAATGTCTTATGTCTTGACCATAGTGGTGGGTATGGAACTGAATGCATCTTTCAAAATTCATAGACCCGTACTCCTAAAAGGGGTTAATTTTACTGTATTTCACATAATATATAGGACTTATGATAAAAAAGTAGATAAGCATCTCTATTCAAGTTTTACATGCATCCTCAATGCTGGTGACCAGGATACGAAAACGAGCTTTTGTTTTCTCAGCTACAACTTGGATACCAGTTAATCTAATCACATCACCTCTAAGGCAAACATCCCCGGAGGAGTGTGTAGTCTTATGCTTCGGACAGGAAGGACCAGTTCTCTCCATCCGAACATCACCGAGGGCACTTTAGAAACTTCCCAACTCACAAGTCGCAAGCCCAAGAGAGAAGCAGGGAAAGCCCAACATCTGAGATGCCCTCCGGAGGTGCTTTAGGCCCCATCCCTCCGCAATCTCTCTCTCTCTCTCTCTTTTACGCCAGATGAACTGATTTCCCTGAACCACCAACCTTTGCCCCCAGTGACAACACAGCAACACTGACTCCTGACCACTGAAAAGACACAGAACAGCAACCTTTCAGCCGTCTGCTACAACAAAGAGGGTCAGACGTGGCAGCAGTATCCTGATGGATAAATAAGAGTAACAAACCTAACATCCACTGAGCGCTGATCTTTGCTCTTCCCACCATGAGACCAGCTATAAGACCTCACAACCCCACAGGAAGGTACAATTATCACTCCCATTTGAGACACGAGGAAAGGCATCATGGAGAGTTAAATAACTAATTCAAGGTCAGACAGCCAGTAAGTGGCAGAACCAGGACTCAAATTCAGCTTTCTCTGATCCCAAAGCTCAGCTCAAGTACTGAGCTGAGTACACGATACGGCCTCCCTAAGAGAAGAGTTCATGGGGTCCAAACTGAGCTACTCGTGGCTTTCTAAGCCCCTCTCAGGATAAAAACTTTCAAATCTCACCTTATGAGACTCCGGGCTCCTAACCAATAATGAAATTGCTTTTCAACAGTTCTATATCGGGCGCCAAGGAAATCCTCAAATGGTTGGAGGCGCTGGAAATCCAGTAAGCTTCTCCAGCTTATTAAGGTCAGCACATTAGGAAAAGAGTCACCCACAGGAATGTAATTTTATCTAGCCCCAGTTGCTGAGAAGTACGACAATATTATTCATGGCTGGTTACTGAAGGACCGGTTGGATTCCTTAAAAGGTCATTCTTACTTTGTGAACAACTGTTGACCTAATGGAGGGCCCCACCTGAGAAGGCAGGTGCCCCAGGCTTCAGAGAAAGGTCTAAAAGCAGAGACTATTCAAAATGGAAAGGCGGGTTGGTGCTACCACTTTACAGCTGCAAAAAGCTAAAACCCAGAGAGTCCCAGTGAATTGCCAATGTCACCCAGGTAGCTGCAAGGTCAAGAATAAAGCTTATTAGTGGGGCGTATAAAATTAGACCATCCGCATGGTACCATGGAGAGAAATTCCTTCTCGACCCTATCTGAAAGTTTGAACACCAGCCCTGAAGACACAGCACAGATGGATGCCACTTCTCTTCCTCAAATAGAGTTTAGCATGATTTTGATAATATCACAGCCATAATATTATTTTACACCTCCTAACCACACAGTGATTTTTCCGCTACACTCATTTGATCCTCACAAGAACCCTGTGAGGTAGGCAGGATCAGTATTACTATTTCCGTTTTATATATGAGGAAACTGAGTCTCAGAGACGGTCAGGGGTTTGCCCAAGATCTTGTGGCAAATAAAAAGACTGCAGGACTAGGTCTAGAACCCAAGTCTTTTAACTTCTAATCCAGTGTGCTTTTTTCCTTTTTTTTCTTATGAGGAAGATTTGCTCTGAGTTAACATCTGCTGCCAATCTTTCTCTCTTTTTTGCTTGAGGAACATCAGCCCTGAGCTAACATCTTTGCCAGTCTTCCTCTACTTTGTACGTGGTGTGCCTCCACAGCACAGCTGATGAGTGGAGTAGGTCCATGCCCAGGATCCAAACCCACGAACCCAGGCTGCTGAAGCACAGCATGTGGAACGTCAACCACTCGGCCACGGGGCCAGCCCTCCTCACTTTATTTTTTGTTAAATAAAATATGGTTATGGTTTATTTCGGTGCTCAAGAGCGATGGTGGAAGAGACAGTCTCTATGGGATTAGTGATTTCAGAGAACAGAGTTCTGTCCTTGCACGGGCCAGGTTGATGGCTCTGACTGCAACAGGTTGACACAGGTGCAAGGTGAAGTAAGACTGTGATTGGCAAAGTATATTCTCTTCACTCCACGAGAAGACAGCATCACACGCTACTAGAAAGGGCAGCAAATAATGTGTCCCAATAAAAACTCAGTAGAGGTCATCAATATGTCTCAAGGGTCAACAGTCGGGAGGCAGAATTCTGAGTAAGACTCCTTGGGTTGGCAGCTCACACTGACCAGTGGAACCACCAAACGTCCCTTTCTTCCTGTGCTGTGTCAACACAGTCTTAGTGGCTGCTCCCAAGACAAAACCCACAAACAACCTTGCTTTCTCTCTGAATAGGCACACGGAAGTCAAGTTGTTCAGCATAATTCAAGTTCAAAAACAAGTAAAAGAGGCGCACAGGGGCCAGGTCACCAGGACCCCGGGGACACGAAGGAGATTCGGGTCTTTGCGCTGGGGCAATGGTGACATGACTGTACATTTTTAAAAAAAATCATTGTGAGTGGAGAATGAATGGAGAAGGGGTGGAATGGAATCAGAGCTCAGGCAAGAGCAAAGGCGACTGCGAGTATCGGAAACAGAAAGAGGGCACGGATTTAAGAAATACGATGAGGGAAGACAGGAAGATTTGATGCTTAATTATAAATGAGGTGGAGGAGACAAGGGGGGGGAGTAGCAAAGTAAATAAGCCTCATAAAAAGATGGCAGGTTTCTAGAGTGAATAAAAACTTCTTAAGGTTGAGAAAACAACAGCCAAACTCCACTGCCGAGGGCTCCCGGTGGCACACAGTGACCGGCAGCACATCCCACGCAGCCTCACCTCTGTGCCTGGCTTTCCAAGGCCCACTTCACCGAAGAAAAATAGGACGTATTCTCGATTCTGTGCGTGGGTATAGTGTGACACCTTGGTTCACATCTCACATGGAGTTTCACATTGCTAAGAGTTTCCTAGGGGTCCTGATAAAATCGGATGCCTTGTCTCTGGCCCCTGCTCCTGAGGGGTGAACAGCTCAGCCCTCCCAGGAGAAGGGGCACAACAGACAGCCCACCGAGAACGAGCATGGAAGACCCTCACTGGTTCCTTCTTAAGAGGGGAGCCTTCCATTTAAAGACGCATCCCAAAGCTGCTTCTTATCCTATAGGTGGGATTTTTCATATCTTAAGTATCAGGAAAAATGGCAAAAAGAACAAGGAACAATGGGGTGGAAAAAGATGAAAACATAGTTCTATAGCCTAGCGTCGCCCTTGGCCATCCCCAAATCACTATGAATTCTGGTGCCAGAGGCTGCCGATCTTGAGTTAGAACCATGAGGCCCTCGTGGGAACCCTAAAGTTGGTCTCTAAGTTGCGAATCTGTTCTGTTCTTTGAGCCCTCCCTGTTGATACTCAAGTTTCCAAGCTTGGCTAAAAAAGCTACTCAAGGTTTACTTTAGATAAAGTCAGTCAAACTTGGAAGCGATTAATTAAAAAGTACATCCTATAAAGTTCACTTTGGGCAGCTGAAATCAAGGCAAAATCACATTATTTCCTAGTTGCTATATGTCTTCTCACTAAGGATTGTTTGACTGTCTTCAGAGTCATGAACAGCCTCCCTTGTTTCATAGCAATCCTTGCTTTATGGAAGGGTGGGGTTACCTTTTATCAAGAAACACAATGGGGTTATAGAGCCCTGCCTAGGCTAGTCAGACAGAATGTTCGCACCTGCAAACATTTTACACTGGCCTGGAGATGATTGCAATGCAGCTCAGCCGAAGCATTGCTAGCCTGGGCAAGAGGCCAGCGGGGTATTGTCAGAACAATCCAACATGTTGCTGGCTTCTTCCGCTTCCTAAAAACAGAAGTCGCCACACACACAAAACAATGCAATGCTAAAGAAAAGCAAAAATAAAAATAAGGAGGTTTTTCTCCCTCCCCTTAAAGGGAAAGCAGGGATCACTCCTTGGGGGTGCTAACCTGTGCATTTAACACACAGGAGAGACGGAACATAAACGATACGTCTTAAGTAATGGGACGCCACACTCCTCTTAAGTGTGCACAGCTAGCTACATCTGGAAGGACAGTCAGCTGTTATGGACAAAAGGGTAAGATGAGGACGCAGCCCGCTGCCAACTGTGAGTGCGCGCATGTGTGTGCGCGTGCTTTCCTGCTATGATTTGTGGCAAAAGATAAAAGTAAAACAGCAGCAATCAGCAAGAGTTCATTTGTCAGGGCAACAGTACATTTCACGTTTTACACCCTTACTGGATTCGCTTAGAAAACAGCCAGAATAATAACGTCCTGCGTGGCTGGCCTCCACTGGATGAAGTTATTGATTTGCAGTCTATTTCCCTAGAAAGCCAGCAGATGAGATGAAAAAATACTATCCTATTAAGTACTCATTCCAGCTCCCAACTTTAATCTTATAACACAATGCTTATGAAAGTAGATTGAGAACACCCTGAAGCTTTCATCTGGGTGCCTACATAGAAAACCGGAATGAACTCTGGGTTTAGGACCAAATGAACCAAGAGCAAGAAACGAGGTCATTTTTAAATAAAGCACTTTTAAAAGGTAAAGAGAGACAGAAAGAGCATCTCTCAAATTCCACAGTGGCCTTGGAATCAGAATCCCTGTTTCTCATCTCTACCCACAAATCACAAAGACTAATTAATAGCTAATTAACGGTCACATGGGAGAGTGTGGACTAAAGCTCTGAGAAGAGTTTAAAATCTGAGGTGGTGCCATTGTTAGCAAAGACCACAAACTACCCATTTCTTTAAAATACTTGTATGGATCCACTTCATATATAATTGACATACCTTCATAAGGGCCACCAACAAATTAGAAAGAGTTTTTCAAACTCATTTTACTGCCAGCCCTTCTTATTTTATTATAGCAGCAACCATACAGAAGGACAAAGGACAATCACCCAATGGAGAATTCACATACTGAAGACTCAATCGAAATGTTTTTAAAAAGTAAAGAAAATTCCAGTACAATTCTGGCTTTTGTTTGGCATTTTATCTGGGGCTGAATTCACCTCATAAATGTAGGGGAGCTCCAAAAACCAACCAGCACACTCAAAATAAAGCTGAATCTTAAGAAAAAGTGCCTGGAGATTGGGCGAACATCTTCCGTTTTCTAAAAGGCTTGATGGGCACAGGCTTTCCAGGGACTGCCTGCAGAGGAAGGGAAGATGGACCCAGGAGGGTGGGGAAGCAGCACGGGGCCTTGGAAAAAAGGGTCCAGGAGCGAGGAGAGCTGGGCTTCTGGTCAGGCAAGTCCCCTGGCCCCAGAGGGGAAGTGAGAAGAATGCTCCATCTCGAAGACCTCTCTCAGCTCAGAAACAACTGTGGGACCAACCCAACGGCCTCTATCCTAAAGTGCTGGTGTAGACCTGAGCACTGGGAGGAAGGCAAGGATGCACCTGTCCTGAGATATAGCTGTCACTCAACATCTGCTTCATTCCCTCTCCACACCGCACCCTGCCGAAGACTTCAACGTTCCCGGGAGTCCCTGCTACAGGATTCTACTTCCCAAATTCCAAAACCAAGGGGAAGGAGGGGTGACTGATGTCTGCAGTGGCTGCCACCTCCTGTCCATACTCAACTGAGAATCCAGAAATGAAGGGACCAGGACATGAGGCCTGCTCTTGTCGCTCTGGTTGATCTCTCTGGTTCTTACCAGCCTCAGAAGCCCTGACTGTTGACAAAATGGAGCAAAGTTTAATGGACCAAAAGGGACCTAAGGGCAAAGAAGGCCCAGTACTGGATTCTGGGGCTAGGCCTGCCCTCTTGCACAGAGCCCCCACCATCCAGTCACCACAGCATCCCAACGGGCCTTTATTGAGATGTCATTCACACTCGCCACCCTCCTGCCTAAAAGTCTCTAAGAGGTGTTTACATTATGTGTGCGTGTGTGTGTAAAACACCTGTGCACTTTACTGTCTGTTATACTTCAATTAAAAAAAATTTCCTTTGAAACACACCCTCTAGCAGTTTGGGAATGAAACCCAACCTCCTTCCCACGGCCTGAAAAGGCCCCCACGACCCCGCCCTGCCTCCTTCTCTGAGGGGACCCTCATGCGGCTGTCCCCATGCTCACTATGCTCAGCCACACTGGCCTTCGTTCTAGTCCTCCAAGGGTCTTCCTACGTCGGGGTCCATGTTCTGCTGCCTACCCCACGCTGCCCCGCCTCACCCACTGGCTTCAGGAGAAACGTCGCTCCTCCAAGAGGCCTCCAATCTAAATCCAGACCCTGATTATTCTCTCTCAACTCTTGGTTCTTTTCTTTTGCAGCATTTGTCCCCAACGGTAATGCTGTCATTATCTGTGGCTTTACTTGTTTACCATCTCCTTCCATGGCCTTCCTTCTTCCCCAATCTATTTCCTGCTCATGGTACTGGGTCTAGGATGCAGAAGGTGCACACAAATCTTTGTGGAATCAAAGTATGCCTTTTAACAACATGGCTCTGTGCCTCAGTTTCTTCATCTGTAAGATGTGGGCCACCTGTGTGGCAGGTCTGCCATGGAGCAGGCACTGAGAGGACTCATGAAGATATCTTCCCTTTCCTTGTTCCCAAGTGAAAGAAATAACACTTTTGTCCATGTGACCAATTATTGAAAGATTGAGAACCACTAATCATTAGTCACTGGGGGAAAAAATTTTTTTCATCTATTTGGACTCCCCTGAGAAGTCACTTTTCTTGAGGCTGACCCAACTAAAAGTTCCTTTATCTGATCTTCAAAGGTCTTTATTTTTCAGCCCTAAGATCTGGGAGCTGGAACTTGCATTTTGAGATGGTTCCAAGACCTCCTCCCACTGACTGTTATTTCAGACCATGTTTTACAGATTTTCGACCACAGGGGGCTCCTCATGTGTATAAGAAATGAGACGTCAAAACAGTTTACCTATGATGTTCACCGTACTATCCACTTCATTTTTTATAGCTGAAGTCAGGACCGCATACTCAGGAGAAAGATCACTTACTCCATTACTAAGCCCCAAAGATGACTCAACTGGTTCTTGCTAGGAAGAAGAAAAGAAAAAAGAATTGAGAACACTTCCTTTTCCCTCCCTTTTCTTAGCTTAAATTCTACCCTCTGTCTACTTTCTTTAATGCTAGGGTCATGTTCATCTCCCAAATGCATTTCCTACTTCTTTAAAACAGCCAGGAGCTAAAAAAAGCAATTTCTGCAGAGAGTATACTGCTAGGTATCTGCTTTCTTTCATTTTCCTTCAAGAAAACGGTACCAGCACATCTGGCTTGCCTTTCTGAAACGCTTACACCTGCGGACAATAGCTTTGGGGTTCAGGAGAGCTGCATAACTGTCTATCAAGGTACGGAGCTGCCTAGATTCCAAGTCTTCCTTCTCTGAGGGAGGGAGTGCTCACAAGAGTCAACTCTTGGCTTTCCCTCTACGGGAGGAATCATGGCACCCCTCTCACAATTATTTCCAAGGAGAAGCTCTGCCTTAACCATTGGCCCAAGAGCAGGAACCCAGAGGATGTTGTGGATGAATTCTTCTCAGATATGGTTTGCCCAGGACTCTGGCCACTTGAGCATCCTGCGCTGGGTGCCTGGCCGATAACATGGGCCAGACTCACAGCTGAAGCCTCTCTCTCCTGATGGAGTCCAGTCAAGCAACCTCACACCCGTGGCTTCACATAAATGCCTTTCGAGTGCCTGAATGTCCCATGCAGTCTGAGAGGCTACACGTTTGGACTAATGAAACAATGAGAACAAGTTCCTTTTCCTTAGTACAGCTCTCGATTCTGCTTTATTCAAGTGCACTAGAACTCTCCAGTCTCTGAGAGTGCCAACCTCTGGGAGAGCCAGTCTGGAGGTACATATTGACTTTGAGCATTTTGATGAGACAGCATCTCCCCAAGGTAAGATTGCATTTGCATCTATGACAGCAATTGAGTCGGACAAAAAAGCCACACAGGACACCTCCTGGGAAAACCAAAATGGACAGGAGGGAAGAGGAGTGGAAAGAACACAAGACGGGAACAGAAGACCACATGAGGCAGATGTGACTGCGCTTTGAAAAATCCAGAGTGGTGGACGCCTCTGAGGCATGCAGGGTGTTCTTACCAATTTATTTTATGTGCTATGTGAAATCAATGATGAACCTCTTAAAAATCTTAGGGAAGGAGGGGGCGATTACCTCCTTCTTCATGATCCCACCTGGCAAACTCCCTCTTTGCTAACCATGACTTCAAAGACATCACTTCACCGTACAGCTTAGTTCTAAAAACTCCCATACTGCAGCGTTGACAAGATGCACCAAAGGGCGAACACAGGAAGGGCCTGGGACAGCCCCACTGGGCAGAAGTTTTACCCCTTTCTCTTGCAGCATCTTGCATTTTCCCCTCTTTACAAGTTCCAAAGAAATCTGTTGTTTCTGGAAAAAAACTTCACTTGCCTGTGACTTGAGTCACCATCTTTTCTCCTCCTTTAGAGCCAAACTTCTGAACTAGCATCTGCCTTCCCCACCTTGGCCTCCTCACCACGCCCTTGTTAGAGTCTGGTCTCGCTGCCACTCCACTTGCAGAATCAAGCTCCTGGCTGCCAGGGATGGTAAGACAGGCCCGGCTTTGCAGTCACACAGCCCTGGGCCGCAAGCCTGTCCCTAGTTGCATGACTTTATTTAACCTCTTTAAGCCTCTCTTAGGGCACTGCAGATGGCTGTAAACTGACGACAGTAATGGGACCCAAGTCACAGGGATGACGTGAAGACGAAACAAGGTAAATATGCACCTGGCACTTATTACTAAACAAATGCTCACTATTATCTAACGTCGCCAACAAAACTCTGCTCTCCCAAATCCAAGGACCGTTCCTCATGTCCCTTTCCCTCAGTCCCATCCTCTGGCATCCAACAGGAAGGCCACTCTTCTCCCTCTTGACAGCACGAACTGTCTGACGTTGCTGCAAGCCTTGATCTTTCTGATGGCACCTTCTTTCTTGCTGGCTTCCCCAATGGCCCCCTTCCCATCCCCCTCTCCCCAGTCATGCCCCACATTTCATCATTCCACTGCCTTTTCCTCAATTCCCTCAAAAGGAACTAACTACAGAACATTTGATTCTATGGGTTTCTTTTCTTAAGTTACTTTTCTCTCATTCTGCTACTAGGTTTCTTATGAAAGTAATGAGGTAGTCAGACTTGCATATATTTAAAAACCTAAATTATTCTGATTTCTCAATTGAAGACATCTAACTGTTTCACATGATCTACAGTTTAATTAGTGGCAAGTGATACTTTTATCACTTTTCCCTTGCGAAAACCATGACTCAGACTAAATTAATTTTCTGAGATCACACTACTTTTAGTCAAAGGAGATACAAGAACTTATCTCAGACTCTGGTCATGCAGCAGGGTGCAATTCCAGCGCTTACTGTCTTAACAAACCCTGTATCCTATGCTAATTCCAATGGGGATAGAGACACAACTATTTTCAACACCATTTTACTGCCCCCATCCCTACCTTGTATCCTGCACCCCTTCTATAATGGAACAGTATTCTACCAATGGAGGCTGCATCAGATTGGTTTGAACCCTGTTTTACTCCTCCCATCCTCACTTCGGAAATAACCTGTTGATTTCCAAGTCTTCAGTGTAAACCATCTCATTGGTACCATCACTCTAGAAGGACAATATGGTAAACTGTATGGCGAAATACAGCTAGCGTCTCCCTGAAAGGTTTCCATCTAGGGTGCAGAACAACTGAGATCTTCACCATACTCACTTGAAGTTTTTGAAAAAATGATTAGAATAGGAATATCTAAACCTAAACTAAAATCTTTTTTTAAAAGCAAGGAACCGAAATTAAGAGAAGAGGCGAACAGTTCTCTATGGAACCTGTGCATAGAGATCGTGCAGGTCACGAACGACCTCTTCCCACAGCATCTCCTGGTCCTCCATGGTGCCCACTCCGGCCCCATCCCGCCCTGCTGTACCATAACCTGGCCTGGTTAGTCCGGAACCAGCCTCGTCTTTCTGTTCCCTTCCTTACTTTACACATAGGCTCTCGTGTCAATCAAGTAGTCTTAGTTTCTAATCCTCTCATCTTGCCCCAAGAAAAGCAAAAAAAGATTGTGCCTAGGTTCAGGATCCTCCATGGTGCATTTACTCTGCCAAATATTTATACCCAAGAATGATTTTGTCAATACAGAATCCAAGGTTTGGTCTACAGTTTAAGGGATTTTAGGTGAAAGCAAACTGACACAAGAGAGCATTCAGGGCAGGGGCTGCCTGCTTTAGACCTCTAAAATAATATACCTTGAGTTGTCTCAAAGCTACACTTGCCGGAGTGGTTTGGGTGTAGGCCTGAGTCAAAGGACCACCCATCCCTCTACTCAAGGCCATTCTGTCTCATCCCTGTGAGATAGCCCCTTGTCTAGATGTCTCTTGAGACCAAATATAATGGCCAAAATACCATTTCCTATTCCCAACCCAAGCCTCCACCCCCAGAAATCTCATAACTCATCTACACAAAGCCAGTCTACTTGAAGCCAAATTTAAGGGCATCTCTAGGTCTCTCCACTAACAAAACTTTCAGGCTGACAGCTGATCTTGGCCTTGTGACATTTTTTGAAACACACATATGCACTGATGACGTGCAGTCTAGTCCTGCTCACTATTGTGTTTCTTCTTCTTATTTCCTTAGCTGTTTACCTCCACACAGGTGAGGCCTAGTTCAAGTAAAACACAGCTCACTGAGTAAGCAGCATATACTCACAAAGAGAGCATCAGGGAATACTGAGGCAGCATTGCTATACCTACTGTGTGTCCAGTGGGCTTTGCATCTCCCAGTCTCAGGGAAGCTATGTGCTGAGGGAACATACAGCATAGAGATAAATTGCGTGAATGACCCAAGAAAAATGCTGACAGTTGGCTTGCATGTTCTAAACATCCTTCACTAGTTAAAACTTCAATTCAACTTGAAGTGAATGAAGATTGGGAAGAGCCTGTTTCAACAGCAAATTTTCGTCCTTAGTTACTACACACAAGACAACTCTTCTCAGTGGAAGAAAACTACCCAGTCCATCCAGTTGCATATTCGCACAGGACACATTAATTCAGAGCTGAGGGGTTCTCACATACAACAAAAAGTCATGTATTAACAGCTCAGTAAGGACAACGTCCTTGAACTATGAAACATTCTACAGAAACATCAAGTGAATACTATGGCATGAGCAGTCATGAGCTACAGAATGTGGGAAGCCCACTGGCCTTATTTATGCTCTGCTGCTACACTGGAGGACAAATGCAAGTAGATTTAAATTCAGAAGTTAGGCAGTGCTTATTTCTGATGAACCATCTGCCTTTTGCTGAAAGAATAACGTCCCTCTGAGGGATGAGTTTCAGGTATTGACCATATCTTCATCACAGAAGGATTTCACAACATACACTTTGCTGGGCTGGAACTTGACCCGCACAATTGCACCTAAGAGGAAAATTCTTGCTTCCCTGGGCCAATATGGCCAGCCCCAGCCAGGGCTGTGCTTTTTATAACTTGCCCATTGGAGAGGCCATGTGATTGCCATTGCTGATGTGACTGAAGATGTCCTTTACTTACAAGAACACCACGTGTCAACAATTCTAAGATGAATATTTCCTCAAATTTCCACATCCTTGAAATAAGATGTGCCTTATAATTATTTATGTGTCATGGTCTCACTGTAATCAGTTTTTCTTGCTTAGAGATACATACAATAATGGTGCGTCTGATACTCAGTGGCACCTGACGTTCAGTGGAGTATGGTGGATATGTCTGAGCAAAGTCTGTTGAAAAGTGAACATCTGTTACTCCATTCTTATCTCTCCATTAACTGAGATTATGAAATTGAGTCTGCATTCTAATGTCAAAACCCACACTCCCACTCCATGTATTATATTTATTCATGCATCTATTTAGCCAACAAATACTCATGCATCTATTCAGTGATCAATACATGTTAATGATCTGTTCTGTACCAGGCACTGAGCCACATGCTGTATAATATACTCATGCTTAAGATTATAGCAAATTGTTTGTGGGGAAGTTATCACATATTTGTGGGTAAGCTGTACTTTTCTGCCTAAACAATACTAATCAAAATGTAGGCCCTAAAAATATCCAAAATGTGGGAAATTTCATACAACTAAGTTTTTTCAATTGCAAGAAAAAATAAACTTTTTAAAAAGTGATGTAGGGGAAACCTATAGATTAAAAAAAAGTAAGAGAGAGGGTATTATGTTGAGTGAAATAAGCCAGACAGAGAAAGACGAACTCTGTACGACTCCACTCATAGGTGGTAGTTAACATATAGACAAAGGGAACTGATCGGTGGTTACCAGGGGAAAGGGGGTGTCGGGGGAGGGCACTAAGGGTGAAGTGGTGTACCTACAACATGACTAATAATAATGTACAACTGTAATTTCACAAGGTTGTTAACTATCATAATCTTAATAAAAAAAATAAGAGATATATCCAAAAAACACAATATTGACCTTATACAGCTCTTGATTCAAGTAAACAGACTGTACAAAAATTGTAACGTTTATGAGACAACTGGAGATCTGACCAGTGACCAGATATTTGATGATACTCAGGAATTACTGTTAATTTTTTTAGATGCAATAATGATATTGTGCTATTTTTAAAGAGTGCCTATCTTTAAAGATATATACAAAATATTTATGGAAGAAATGATAGGACGTTTGGAATTTGCTTCAAAATAATGAGCTGAACCACATGAAATTGTGTTTGGTAAGTCAAAACTGGTTGGATATCTGTAATTTCATATTGGATGTCAGGAAGTGGGTGGAGGTGCTAATGAAATTAATTGACCACGAGCTGATTAATGTTGAAATTGGAGTAATGGTCTATGGAATAAATCTTACTCATGTGTCTTCTTCCTGTGTGTATAAAATTTTTCCACAATAAAAAGTTAAAACAAAATTAGGCCTTAACACTACGCTGTATATAAAATAAGTCACAAACTAAGAACATTGAAAGTGAAACTGGAGGTTATTGTTGCTGAAACACTCCACTTAAAATACTGATTTTCCACTGTTGAGGTAAATATGTCTGAGACTTTACCAATTTATCTAAGTGTTCCCTCAAACTCTGACTACCATCACAAGTCTAACCTTACATCTGAAGTAAATTTCGCTGTATTTTTTCCAACTATTTTGACTAACTGGCTTGTTTTTAAACATTGTGCTGTCTGGACAGTTTTGTTTTTGCTTCAACAGTTACTCTAGATTAGAAATCAGAATACTTGGCATCTCCTTTAAGTTCAGTTCTAAATAACCATGTGACCTTGGCTTCAGTTTCTTCATCTGCAAACAGACCTCGGTAAACCTTAAGACAATCTTCTCTCTGATGGTTTTACGAGTCTGAGACTATCGTGTCTGTTCTTTGCTTGGCAACTGAAGCTTATCCTCAATTTTGCACAGGATTATCTGGCTATTCTCTGGCTATTTAACAAGGGTAACCCAATCTATACACAAAGATCCTCACATGGCAGGGGATTCAGACTATACAACCTACTGAAAAGCTCACACACACACACACACAAAACACATGCGTGCACACACACACACTCATCCCTATGGGAAACCTTTGGGAGTTATGTATAGCAGAGCACAAAAAAACTACTGAGAACCATACTAATAAAGTGCTTGAACTGACCACTGTGTCCCCAACCTAATGGCCTGTCATGGAATACATATATATAATATAGGTAAAACATTTTGATCTAAGTACATAATATGTAACATACTTCAAAATATATTTAATAGCCTGAAAATACACTTAATGTTATCAGATAGTAGCTGGTTGCTGGAGCTTAGCTGGAACTAAGTGACCAGCTGGCAATAGTTGTGGGGACCAGATGGAGGCCTGAGACTGTCAAGCTCGGTGTGAACTTGTGACTTCATTCATAAATTGCTCAGTGAAATTGGATGAAGCAGGGGCTATGTGTACTTGAGTCTGCAAGCGGGTACATGCCAAAGAGGAGACATGTAAAGCACATAAAACACAATAGCAGAAGAAGAAAGATTAAATACTTCGCAGAGCTCACATTACTTGTTTTTACGAGACAGAATATGAATCATTAATATGGTCAAAACTCTGGCTTTCTCTCTGAACAACCAAAGATTACCTTGATGTGCTTAACTCTGTCTTCTTTTTCTGTCTTTGGTTTCTTTCCTGTGGCAAGAAAAAATAGTTCTGGATTAATTCATGAGGACCATACAGAGAAACAGTTTCCCTACGTTACAGTTTTTCTGAAAATCTCAATGAACCTGTTGCTTTAATCTGTATGTGGTCAAAACTCCAAATGCTTCTTCTAATGCCTTTGGGGACCTGAGATTCATTTTCCCCAACCAGGTAAAGCAGAATGATCATCCACAGTGTGAGCAGATGTTCTATCCTTGGTGTGACTACAGATGTGGAAATAAAGAAATGGGAAAGGCACTGTAGTATATACCGAGTGAGCACAGTTTAGTCAGTAAACATCTTGGTCTACCTTTCTTGGAAGGTCGCTCAGATAAGGGCAGCATCCGGTACACCCTGAAGGCATTGTTTCCCTTCTTTATACTTCTGTCCTTGACTTCTTCAATATCAGGCAAGGAGTTCATGGCACATCGAAAATTCGCCTTCCATGTTTTTGGGTCAGGTTTATCTACTCCCGGTTGATGCTTTCCTAATAAAAATAGCCAAAAGAATTAAGGTTAGGGAAAAGAGGGAAAAACACTCGATACTGGGTATACATGTCTGGAAACACAGGATTGCTGGCCAGGGGGTGCCAAGAACCCTTTCCGAATTCCAGGCTACACCTGCAGGGACCAAGCGTCCTGGCTTCCTGGGACTGAGAAGGTTTTGGAGATGTGGGAATTTTTGTTTTAAAACCTGGACAGTCCTGGGAAAACTGGGGCAGGCTGGTCACTCTGGCTCTACCAAACATCTTGAGAGAAAACTAATCATGGTAGAAGAATGGAGAATCAATGTTAAGTAACAGAGAAGCCCAGGAGACCGGGAGGCTGACAGGCACAGGTGACTCAAGTCTCTCTTTTTTGTCTGACTCTCAAATATTCAGTAAAAAGTCCATTGCTGTAAATAGCTCCCTATTTACATTCTGTTCTCAATAAATATATTATTTACTACCTTTTGAGGAGATAAATTCAACCCAAATTTATAGCTCCAGAACAAATAAATTCTATATTCCCCTGGTACACACATGGGAAACTTAATCAGAATACCACATCTGCAGGAAATTTAAGGACTAAGTTTCTGTGGCATAGGTGGAGCATCTCTTCTGAGTGATGAAGTGTGTACCCCACGCGTCCTGGATGTGCCTGGGGACAAGTCACAGGTTTTTCAAAGCTATCTTCACAAGGGCATAAGCCAGGAGATTTTATATATGTAGTGAAAACAAAAATAAACAATAGTTAACAGGGTATTGCATAATTGAAATTTCCTAAGAGAGTACAATTTAAATCTTCTCACCAAACAAAAAGCGAAATGTGAGGTGACGGACTTGTGAATTAACTCAATGTGGGGGGCGGGATCCATGTTTACGTTCATCAGATCATCATGTTATACGCTTTAAATATCTTACAAGTTTATTTGTCAATTCCACCTCAATTTAAAAAAAGAAGGAATGAAAACAACAACAAAATCCAATAGTACCTGCCTCGACAATCAACACAAGGGTTTCAATACCTGTATGGATTGCCCAGTTTCTAAAGAGTGGGGCATCCTTCTCCACATCCCACCCATGTCTAGCTGCATGCATCCAGGGGATCTGAAAAATCTTCTTCTCCTGGAAAAAAAAAAAAGTAAATAAGAACTGCAGCCATGGGTGTCAGGCCACCATTGTGGAGGGTTCTTAAGTTCTAGCTGGTAAGATTCCCCACCGAGTATCACTGGGTTTGTTGAGTGTCTACAGTAAAATCTATTGTAAACCAAACCCACTTCCCCACTGGGCCCCAAATCCTACAGTCTAGCCAGGTAAGATTCAGCGTCGTGCGGAGTCTGGACAAGAGGAATATATTCCAAGGTCAAAGCTGATGATTTGGGATATGCCAACGTGTTCTGTTATCTATGTCACTTCTCTGTTCTAGGACCCCAGATAACTGGCCACTTACTGAAACTTCTAATGCTTAGTCTTATCGCTTATTTCCATCATTTGGTAAAGAGGAACTCCAGCTGCCTCCAGTAAATCAAAAATTAGGCAACTTTCCAAAGTAACATCCATTTGTGCTGCTAAAGGGACATCAGGGGGTATCTGAGGCCACTGCCACAGAGACCAAATATCTCAATCTGCTTGTGTAGCCAACAGAAATAGAAGATTCTGTCTAACGCTCTAACTCCTATGTGTCTACCGCCCTGAATAGCAAGAAGTACAAACAAAGATGTATTGAGTACATGGAAATAATACTCCTTTTTTGGAGAAAAGTCCCTCAATACAATTCTTCTTATACCAGACTTTCCATCTCTCTTACAGCCCAGGAGGTAACTCAAAATTGCTTAAATCGACCCTGGCAAACGCATGATCGGAAACTAGTGCTTTGGAAACAAAATCACACTCATAGTAAACCTACATATGTGAAACCTGGTTCGACCAGCTCTCCTGGCAACGCCAGCAGTTGCTACGCTCCCGTGGCACTTTATATTTGACTACACATGTTCACATGGTCTCAGTTTTGTTTTTTGCAACAACCTAATGAGTTACGGATATGTCATTATTTCTGCTTTACAGTGGAGGAAACTGAGACACAAAATTAAATTATTTAGCCAAGGAATTTATGGTAATAAGCGCCTAAATTCAAAACCGTGGTCATGTGATCCCATATTCAATCACTTAATCACACCACACATTGTCCCCTAGCGTGTCGATTTAGAGGTTTTGCCATCCTACGACAGGTCTGTTGACCTGGATTCTGTGGAGATTAAAGGCCAGGAAACTCTCAAGGTAGTTCTGATAATTTCCAGGTATAGGGTCCCTGCACAATACACTGGGGAAGGAAAGAAAATACCAGTAGGGATTTTTCACCACTTTGGTCTTACACAATGAAACATATAAACGGTCCCAATTGACCCAAAAGGGGGCTCCGTGCCTCTCTACAGAACCAATTACAAAGCCTGAACTAAAAATATTTCAGAGCATTTGAGAGTTCCCCAAAAACTGTTAATGGGAAAATTCTACTGCATTTAAAACTCAGTTAACTAAGAAGAACTGAAAGCAAGAGACTTTCACAAACCCCTCCTCGTTCCTTCTGCATCATCCGCCGAGAGCGCACGGTTTCAGGTGAGTCATTTTCAAAACGGCAGTCATCACAAAGGGACTGAGTAAAATTTTATTTTTTAATGCAGATGAAAATCAGAGAGCAAAAGCACTTAATGCAGTTTTTGATGTTCACATGAAAATGAATTTATTCCGCTGAAAGAACTTTTCCTGAAGTGCACAGGCAGAATCTAAAGGTTTATGCTTAAAGATACAGATCTTTCAATAATTTGCTATTGTACTTATTTCTAGGTCAAAGGAGTTTGGGGTGAAATCTATCTCACAAGACATAAAGTTGATTCTGATAAGAAGGTCTTTTCAAGCATTTGCAAGAGCACACATGCACGTATGCGCATGCGTTCCCAACCCCCCCCCCCCCCCCCCCACACACACACTACCAAACCTGGTCTCACAGAAACCATGCCAAAATCATGAAACCACAAGCATAATGACTGAATCCAGCAATTTTGCACTGTGGATCCTCTTGAAACGGGCAAAGGACCTGAATAGACCTTTCTCCAAAGAAGATAAATAAATGGTCAATAGCACATGAAAAGATGCTCGATATCACTAACCATTAGGGAAACGCAAATCAAACCAACAATGAGATACCATTTCAGACCCACTAGGATGGCTAAAATAAAAAAATAAAAATAGAAAATAATAAGTGTTGGTAAAGATGTGGAGAAACTGGAACCCTCACACATTGCTGGTGGGAATGCAAAATGGCGTAGCTGCTGTGGAAAACAGTTTGGCCGTTCCTCAAAAAGTTAAACACAGAATTCCCACACGGTCCAGTAATTTCACTCCTGGATATGTACCCAAAGAATTACAAACAGGTATTCAAACAAATAGTTGTACGTGAATACTCATAGCAACACTACTCACAAGAGCCAAAAGTTAGAACCCAAATGTCCATCAATTGATGAATGGATAAAGAAAATGTTGTATATGCATAAAATGGAGTATTATTCAGCTACAAAAAGGAATGCAGTATGTGCTACAACACGGATGAAGCTTGAAAACATTATGTTAAGTGAAAGAAGCCTTACACAAAAGGCCACATGTTGAATAATTCCATTTATATGAAATATCCAGAAAAGGCAAATTCATAGAGACAGCAAGCAGGTTAGTGGTTGCCATGAATGAGGGGAAGAGGAAATAGGGAGTGGCTGCTCCATGGGTAAGTGTTTCCTTTTGAGGTGATGAAAAAATTTGGAATTAGATAATGGTGATGGTTGCATAATATTGTGAATGTACTTAATGCCACTGAATTGTACACTTTAAAATGGTAAAATGGTAAATTGAAAAAAAAAGCTACATGTAACTTTTAACTAGCTTTTCATATTGCAAAAAAAAAACAGGAAATACAGGGGGCCAGCCTGGTAGCGCAGCAGTTAACGTCGCACATTCTGCTTCGGTGGCTAGTGTTCACCGGCTCGGATCCAGGTGTGGACATGGCACTGCTCATCAAGCCAAGCTGTGGCAGGCGTCCCACATATAAAGTAGAGGAAGATGGGCATGGATGTTAGCTCAGGGCCAGTCTTCCTCAGCAAAAAGAGGAGGATTGGCAGCAGATGTTAGCTCAGGGCTAATCTTCCTCAAAAAAAAAAAGAAAGAAAGAAATACAAATAAACGCATCACATATCTTTTTTAAAAAGACCATGATGAAAGGTAAAGAAGATGAAATTCATTTTAAAATTGAAAGACATTCTGACCAGTAAACATTCTGGTCATACATCATTGAGTTCTATGGGACGTTGACGGTGTTGTTCTGTGTCTGAGTAGACTCTGTGACATCTGCATGCGCCATCAGAAGCCCTGAGTGCCCAGTCCACACACGCAGTGGCTCTACACATTGTGTATGGAAGGGCCGCATGTACCAGAGTCCACTCATGTGTACATATATATATATAGAACTCAGCCCCTCTCAGGGCAGGAAAGGGAAGCTTTGCTCAGGTTGAGAGGAACATTGAAGCTTATCTTGAGCATCTCTCTTCTCTCCCTCTGCCTCTTTCTCTCTCCCAATATTTATAAGATGTTCCAATTCAATTTTGTTATTTTTGTTTGGGCTCCTTACTCTGTTCCGAGATGGCTTGACATTTACACAAGCACAAGCTTGCTTTCAAAGTGAAGAGAAAGCAAAGGTCTGGAACTACCTGATGATCTCCTGTGCTCAAGGAATGGCCTTGGCAACTGGGTCCAGGCAGGTCTCCAACGTGAAATAAGAACATCAATAAACAGAGTGGGAATCAATCGGAGCTCCAAGAGAAACGATGAACCCGGATGCGGCTCCCTTCTTCAAGAAATGGCCCAGGGAAACCACAAGCAAGCACGTGGACAGGTCCAGAACTGACCTGGTTTCTTCAGCAAGTCAGTGGCAAAAAGGAAATAAAAGGAAGGGCTTCTGTTCACAATCAGGAGAGACGTCAAGTCAGAAGAAGCAAGCCAACCTGTGGACCCTCTCTGGATTCTGAGTGAACAAATCAACTGTAAAAAGATATTTGGGGAACACTCGCAGCATTTTGATTGTGAACGGCGCAGTGATATTGACAAATTATGATTTTTTTTCCAATTGATAACAATATTGTGAATATATAACAAAATGTTCTTAAGTCTTAGAGATGTACACTGTTAGGGAGTTGCTTTAAAATACCACACACACACACGTATGGACTTAAAAAGATGTTAACAACTGTTAAATCTAGATGTGAATTTTAAATCTAGATGGAAATTTGCTGTACTATTCTTTCTAGTCATTAGGCTATTCTAACACACTATGTATGTTTGCAAATACTCATAAAGTAACTGGCCCAGGCCAAGGCCCCATTCATGAGCTGGTTATAATGCTGCTTTGCCAGACTTCCTCACTGCTCCTTCAGAGGAATCCAAAGGACCCATTTCATCACCACTCTCCTCCAAATTTACTCAAAATAGGAGATGGAAATATATTTAAGGCATTAATTAACCACCTATTTGTCTCTTACTAAGAAGGGACCGGGTTTGATGCACCATCCCTTTGATGAGATATATCACAACTGCCAACTCAGTGTTCATAAGTCTTAACAGAACAAAAACACAGCTGCCAATGCTGCTCCTCTTCAAGTATGCATCATTCACCCATTTATTCACAGAACAATATTAACCGAGTATCTTGTAAGTGTCAGGCAACAGGCCTGGCACCGAGTGTGCAGTAACCATCAAGACGCCATGGCACCTGCCCTCAGGGGGCTTCCAGTCTGGAGCACTTCACCCTAAATACCAACACATCCTGAACACAACTAAGGCATAAGGCAAAACCACATGGACGGTTCCCATTTTCTAGGAGTTACAACAGTCTTCAGCGGGAGAAGAGATTCTAGAATGATCTCAAACCACCCAAAATACCAACAAGGATTCTTAGGCAAAATGCTTATAAACGGGAAGGAAATAATATTAGAGTCTCAGTTAAGTATATACATGAACAGATGAATGCCACTAGGCCCGAGTTAGCAGAAACCTCTAAAAAGATGCCCTGCAGGGGTATAGGTATGGAGAAAAAAGGTCCCGACCCCATCTGAGGTCTCCAGTGACAGTAACAGCACTGCCCACATCACAAACACGGCCACATGCCCACTCTGGCCAGCCCCAGTCAGAGGCCTGCTTGACCAGGCCCTTCAGGCAGCCCACGGACTCCTGTGCCAGTGTTGTCCTGAGAGGCGCCATTTTCTGCAGCCACATGCACGTTCTCTTTCCTTTAGCCTGGCTCATGCCCAGTGCTAGGAGAGGAGCCAGACAAGATGGCGGAAGGGTCTCCTTGCCCTCTCTGCTATGGAAGAGAACTCATGAGCCAAGAGCCAGTTGAGTGAAGTTCAGTAGTAAGGGCCACCTGAGACGAGCTAAGTTTTCAGCTGCACAAAGAGGAATCCATTTACTTTCAGAAAAACATGGAGAGAGTGGATGGAAGAAAGGTGTCTCAATGGAGAGTCGCAGTAAGGAAACAACCCTAAGAGGGTACATTAGTTTCCCAGGGCTATTATGACAAATTGCCGCAGACTGGGCAGCATACAACCACAGAAATTTCTTCTATCCCAGTTCTGGAGGCCAGAAATCCAAAATCAGCAGGGCTGTGTTCCCTGCAAAGGCTCTAAGGAGAATCTTCCTTGCCTCTTCCAGCTACTGGTATTCCAGCCATTCTGTGGCTTACAGCAGCAGCATCCAATCTCTGCCTTCTCCTTCTCATGGCCTCCTCCTCTGTGTGTGTCTCTTTTCCTCTGTCTCTTATAAGGACACTTGTCATTGGCTTGGCCCAGCTGGATAATCTAGGATGATCTCATCTTGAGATCCTTAATTTAATTACACCTGCCAAGACCCCTTTTCCAAATAAGGTCACACCTACAGGTACCGGGGCTTACCACGTGGACGTATCTTTTGGGTGACCACAGTTCAACCCACTAGAGAGGACAATGGACTGCAGCAATGTCAAGTGTCTGCTGGGAACAGGAGACACGATGACATTCTAAGTTTGCCCCAGCATCAAGCCAGCCGAAAAGGGTAGATGCGTTTTTTAAAAAAGGAAAGGAAAAAACAAACAACTTACTTCTCTTCATAATTCAGGAACACCTGCTTTAATTTCACACTCTAAATCAATATAGGCAATGTTATCTTGTTCTTCAAAATATAATCCTACTTAACTTTTCTGTGCCTCGGTTTCCTCGTTTGTAAAATGGAAAAAATAAGAGTATCTACCCCATGGGGGGATTGTGTGAGTTAATGCATGTATCTTGCTTAGAGGAGTACCTGGCTCTTAATATATGTTAGTTTTATTATGATGATTATCATTGTTATCGAGTACCCTATGTGTTGTCAACTCTCCTTGACTATCATCTCCCCTTTCTTAAATCTCCACATGCGTCCCTGGAAGCCCAGCAGGCAAAGGTGCAACCTGATTTCTTGTTTATTTCTTCGGAAGAGGTTAATTACAAAGCCCCCTCAGGATACAAATCCAAAATACTGTAGATATAGCAAGCCTAGAAAAAAACATTGTTTGCTATAAGACCTTAAGATACACGACAAGTCACACGAAACGAGCATACGGTTTATTTATTTCTATTTACTTCACACCCCACTTTGTTTCAGAAAGGAATCACTTAAACAGATACATTCAAATAAAATACCATTAATTTAAAAATAAGTGGATGAAGGAAAAAGAACAAAAATAAGTAAGATTTGAGAGATATCTGAAAAGATAAAAGGAAGCCAGGAGTGATATATAATATAAAAAAAATAACGCTGCAATATTCTGTACACTTGTTAGAAGCGGGCCACAATCTGGCACTAAACTCTCAAGAACGTGATACAAAGATAAAGCCTGACCCGCTAAATTATTCATCATGTCCTTAAGACTGAAAATGAGGAAGGGGGTAGAAGAGGAAAAAGAAATTGCTCAGAAGAATTGCAATATTCCTGGTAGTGGGAGAGGAAGCTCTCTCTTGGGCCCTCTTAAAGAAAGCATGATATATTATATTTAGTTGCTTTCCTAGATTATAACTATCTATTTCAGGGGCTCTTTATTTTTATAGACACTATCTTCCTGATTCACCCTTAACAGGCAAGATTGATTAAATTGAGAGTTTAGGGGTTGATAAAGTAAGAGAGCATTTACGTACAGATGGGGGCAGGAGGGGGCTGTTTGTAAATGATAGATTCTTCTCTTTTAGGACGAGTAGGCACACAAACAGGGTCCCACAATAAAGATAAAGAGAAGGCATTTTTTAAAGACGAAAACAAAAGTTTTCTTTACATAGAGAATACTGAAAAGAAAATCAATATGCTCCATTCTCAACAGAAAGCCCTAGAGTTTCAAGTCCTCTAATCCGAGAAAGCCAGGAGAAGCAAGGAAGGTGTCAGCGCTGGAAGAGGGAGGACTCATTCAAGAAAAACAGCGAGAAGCTCCCCATCAACAGTCACGCCAATACCAAAGGGGAACTGAGAGCGTCAACTCGGGGATGAGGCTCCAGTCTGAGAAGATGATAAAAGCCTTCTTTATATGATAACTTGACATTTTTATGATCATTTTTGGTCAGTTGAGTTTTATAATTAATAAGCATAAGATTTTGGACACAAAGAACAATTTTACTTTTGGGGGTCCACATGCACGTGTTTTTAATAAGGATCTCTCGAACTCGCGCTCTCTCTCTCTCTCTCTCTCTCTCTGTCTCACACACACACACCCATACACACACACAGGCACCCAATGCACTTACCTTGTTAAGCCACTTTAGCCCTGGTATCGTATTTGAGTTTATCTGTTCCTCCAGCCATGGCCGCATCCGCATCCTTTCCACCGGCATGGTACCCTTTTGCAGAAGAGAAACACAACATGAGGCATTTGTGCTGCTGACTGTCATGTCTGCACTATAAAGTTGTGCACCCCAGCCCCAGCCTCTTCTTTGATCCCTGTCCCCCAAACCCCAGAGCTAAGGATTGGAGAGCTAAGGCAGCGTACTGAGGGCCTTTGCCCTAGAGCCACCTGCCCCCTCTTGAGCACTCTGCTCATCCTGAGAGGCTGTCTCGGTGGGGCATTGGTACAGGCCAAGCCTGCTCTCAGCTAAGAGGGTCTCATGGACGCAGGAGGCCTGGACACGCAGAAACTCGTCTAGCCAGAGGGCCCAGACACCTCCGGGTCACCTTGCCTAACGCTTCGTCTTACCTTCTCCTAACCTGGCTGTGTTTACAGCAGACACCTTCAGTGTACCAGGCATTCACAGGACCAGTATTTTACAAATACCTTTGGGTATTATCCTTCCAAGAGCCAAGGTGGACAGAGCAAAACCATTGTGGGAAAGAGTTACCATAACCATCTCAATCCCTTTGGGTATCTGGGTTATAGAAGTGCTTTCAACCCCCAATATTGGCACTTGAAAGCTCTAAAGGCATCAGTTCACTTGGTTCCAAGGTCCTTCACCAACGAGTTGTTCCCTCCTGACGTTCTGTCTCCTTCAGAACGCAGCAGCATCTTGCTCTGGTTTCAGCTTTGCTTTTATGTTAATGCATTCTCTTCACTCCCTCAAGGATCCTTCTTCCCTGCCACCCTCCCCCTCTGACCTCACATCATCCTCCCTCTGCCTGTAACTTACTTTCCCTCTGAAAATCGTTTCATGCTCTAAACACCTTTCATCTACCAGCACACACAATGCCTCTCTCCCCTCCTTCTGAAACCTTTGCAGGTGGTCTTTCCCTTGTCCACCTAAGTATATGCAGAGTGGAAGCACTAACAGAGCTCTGTCTACCACTCATCTTCATCCTATTTACACGTAAATTTAAATTTAATGTGGGATTCAAAAGCCAAGATTACGCCAATTCAAGCTTCCATTCCGTAGGACTTCATGGTCAGTGTGACATAATCCTCTTTTCAACCCCTAGCTGTCTCTTCTTTATTTCACTCATCTCCTCCCCCAAAAATGAACTCTGAAAATTCTATTCAGATGAATTTGGGCTGAGATGATCGAAGTCTCAATAACTCTCTCTTCCAGCTAGCAAAGGACTTCCTCTCTCCTCTATGCCCTCCCCCCAGCTCATGCCAGAGTGCAAGCATCATTACATGAACCAGCTAGGGCAGCACCCTTTGCCTGTAGAGCCTAATTAAATTCTGGAACTAAATTCTGGGACCTGCCTTTCCCTTGTACATCTCGCCCAGTTCTGATCCACTCACTGTTGCAGACGCCTCCTGCTCCTTGCTCATACCATGCCCTCTGCTTCTCTTTTCCGGGGCCTTACCAATCCCTACCCATCTTCCAAGACCCAGCCTCCACCCTCCTTCTCCACAAGGCCTTCCCAGACCACTCCAGCCTGAAGGAATCCTCCTCCTCTGACTCCCACAATACTCACTGATCTTATCCTGCTCATTTGAAAAGCAAACACTGCCTTTGGGCAACTGTTATATATTGTCTTTATTCTTATCTAACTCTTACCTTAACTATGAACTTTTCAGCTGTGTACACCCTCTCTTCCTAACACACAAAGCTAAGTGCTTTGAGAGTGGGAACTCTACCTCTTATAGGTCTTTTCATAATCCTACAAAGCCCAAATGCTGCCCTCCACCCAAGAGATGGTCAACACAAGAACTAGGCCAGTTCTGAAGATCAGCCAAGGGGGGTGACCACTGCAGGTTGGCTCCGGCCACTCATCTGGTGGCTTCAGGCCACCATTCTTTGGGATGAGTAATGAGAACCCTCAAGGACAGTCCAAAAGGACATGGAACAGCCACAGGGAGCCCCCAGTAGGGTTTCTCTTAGTGGTTCTCAAGTCGTTCCACTCACTCATTCATTCATCCACCCGTTCAAAGATCATTTATTGAAAACGATATTCCAGGAACAGGAAAAAGTAAGACATTCCCCACCATCAAGAAACTCCTAGTCTAACAGGAGACAGGGAGGAAGAGAATTAAGACATGAAGAGTTCTGTGTACAGAATGATAAGGAGTGACAGAAGAGTTCTGGGAGCGCTGGGGAAAGCTGTCCACGGAAGACCCCACTGGGTGACTGGCCACGGTGAGGGCTCTACCCAATGGGGTAGCAATCACCAACCCGGTCAGATCCTCCCTCTCAGGAAGCTCTCAAGGTGCAGAAAGAGGACAGCTAAGTCCAGGGCAGTAAAGAAAGTAGAGGGAGGGGTGGAAGGAGGAGCAGCCACATAGTTACGAGTTCTTCTCCAGGGACAACATGACAGGCAGAACTGCTACGGGTCACTACCATTGCTGCTCTGCCTAAACTTAACAAGGAAAAAACAACAGGGATGTGTAAACGGCCCTACTCCCAATTTGTCACTACAATAATATGATATTTCTTCTCATATTTTTTTCACAAATGACCCAGTTCGAAAAAATGGTCACCTGAAATGTTTCAGGAAGCTTTCTGTCTTTAAAGCTTCCATGGGGAGATAAGAGTCAACCCTCATTATTTGTGGGCTCCCTATTTGTAAAATCACCTACTTGCTCAAATGTATCTGTGACACCCAGGTGCATCCTCAGCATGCTTTCATGGGTCATTCGCAGGCACAGAAAGAGGTGAAAACTCTGAGTGGTCCAATGTACACATTCCCAGCTGAGGTTGAACAACGAGACATTCTGACTTCTTATTTCAGCTCTCACACTGTAAACAAGTGTCCTATTTATGGTCTATTTAGTGCAAAATTTTTCACATTTTTGCGCTTCCCGTTGGTGATTTTGCTGTTTAAAATGGTCCCCAAGAGTGGTCTCTCTGAAGTGCAGTCTAGCATTCCAAAGCCCAAGGAGGCTGTGATGCGCCTTATGGAGAAAATCCGTGTGTTAGATAAGCTTCGTTCAGGTCTGAGTTACAGTGAGGTAGGCAGTGTGAGTTCAATGTGAATGAATTAATAGTTTACATCGGATAAAGAGTCTTTAAACAGACACAGACATGAAACAAGATTATGTATTGACTGACGAAAATGTTGCGACTAGAGGCTCCCGGGATCCTAATGTTCTTATAAGAAGAGGGAAATTTGGACATAGCCCCACACAGAGGGAGCGTCATGTGAAGACACAGACATGGGAAGATGGCCATGTGCAGACAGAAGCAGGGACGGGAGTGATGCTGCCACAAGCCAAGGAGTGCCTGGAGCCACCAGAAGCTGAAGAGAGATAGAATGACCCTCCTGTAGAGGCTTCAGAGAAGAAGAGCCCTACAAACGCTTCAATTTTGGACTTCTAGCCTCCAGAACCGTGAAAGAATAAATTTCTGCTGTTTAAGCCCCTGAAACTAATACAGAAGGTACTTTGAGGGCAGGAAACAGCCCCAACCTAGACTCAGGTGAAGGAAGGCATCCTGAGGCCATGAGAAGAAGAGAAGACTCTGGAAAAGAGCCGGGGCAGGAACACTGGCTGCCAGAAGGCAGTCGGCAACAAGCAGCATGCCAGAGACAGGCTGACCCTGCAGGGCCTAGAAAACCATGCCCAGGATTTTGGCCATCATCCCAAGACTGAAGAGAAAACTGAAGATTTATGCAAATGAATGATATGATCCGTTCTGTTGATAGTAAAGGGAAAAGCTGAGTACAAAACCCAGACCAGTGCGTCACCCACTTTAACGTGCATACAAGTCTCGACTCAGTAGGTCTGGGCGAGCCCCGTGATTAACAAGCTCCTAGGTCCACACTCTGAGCAGCAAGGCTCTGGATTAACTTTCATTTTTCTGAGTCACCTGGCTCTTCTGTGACTTCCTGAAAAAGTCTGGTCATTCTGCAGACACCCCTCCCCCATCAGTCTCAGTGTGTCAGATTCCGCTGCCTCATCTACCAGTCGGTCCCTCCTTATTTACATACTGTGCCTTCCAAAGACGCAGCTCAGCCTAACCTCAAAGCTTATCGTGTACCTAGCCCAAATACTATGGAAATCACATATGTAAAAATTTTTCTAAATCTTTAATCAGGGCTGGTGTTAATGATAAGCAGATTTCTGGGAAAAGCAAATATAGCAAGTATGTTATCAGGGTAGGGCAAACTCTGTTATAAAGGGCTTCACTTATTTCAGGTTCTATGTCTTTTTGTTTTTTTTTTTTTTAAATAGCTAGGACATCCCCAATGATACACAACGAAAAGCTAACCCTTTTACATGAAGGTTCTTCCTCTTTTTTACTTGACTTTATGGCCTTGCCCCACCTCCCACAAACTGAACAGGTAATGAATGACCAGTGGTCTCGCCACAGGACACACAAGAAAAACACTGCATTTGACACAGATTTCTCAAGATGATCAGAGGTTGAGTATGCATCCTTACTTCTGTGAAAGAAAGCAAAAGTGGAATTCTACATTGAGCCTAGCACCAGAAACTCATCATTTAGTTTGAGGCTAAAAATAAATTATATTTCCAGAGATTAAAAGGCTAGGATGACAGTCACAGAGGGTCAGAGAACTGAGTACTGAGAAAAGACGCTCATTTGGCATGATTTTCTAGCTTTCGTCAATGAAACTCAAGGTGATAGATTGGTCTTCCTTCTGTAAGGCAAGTTTCCCACAGTCACCAACACCCAGGCCACATGAAACTTGAACAGAGATGAAGAAGGCATGAAACTGGATAGACAAGACACAGAGGTGCTATTTTTGCCAAGAGAACCAAAATACACCAGAAATTGAGACACCTGTGTTCCAGATCTGACTTTGCCATTAACAGCATGTCTCCTTGAGCTCATCACTCAAACTCTCTGGTCCACACTTTGAACATCTAGAAAAACGAGAGGTTTCAAAAAGACAATTTCTGAGGTTATCTATGATTTCAGGAATTCTTTTGTAAAACGAAGGCTCATAATCTGATTTATCTTTTTTGTAAGTTTCCATTCTTGTACACTGGGTTGTTTTTAAAAGTGAAATGGTAAAATTCTATGGTTCTATAAACCTAAAATATGGAGCATCCACCCTCGACCCTGGCAAAAAGAACTTTCTAAAATCAGCTATGTTAGACCTTTGAGATTTGGGGTTGGGATCATCTTCAAAACCATGGCATCGGGCTATAAATCAATTCAGTACATGGTGGGTATTTAGAATATTACTGGCGCCAAGGATGCTGCATAAAGGCATGCAAGCTGTTCACTGTGATTCATGGGACATAAATCATGTCCCCCATGAAGCTGACAATGCTTCGGTCCTGATTAGTGTCATTAACAGCATCTTGAATATTAACATCAATAACTTGGAAGTTTAGATCTTGGAATAGTAATAGCAATGGCTACTATTTACTGAGCACTTACCACATGGCAGGCATTAAAACCAGGGTTTTCTTTGAGTTTCTCATTTAACTCTTAGAAGCCTAGGAGGTAGGGACTTCGTTACCCCACATTACAGATGACAGGACATGTCAGGGAACTGCTCGAGAGCAATCTGCTGGTAAGCAGGGGAGCCAAGACACATTCAGGTCCATCTGAAACGCCCAGGCTCAGAAACCGTAACCTGTGCTTTCATCTTACTTTAGAAGCACTCAGTGATCATGGCCTTAACTCTTCTATGTACTGAGCCTTTCCCAACTTGTCTCTGTTTTGCATACCACTGACTCATTAATCTTCCTGAAATACCACTTAAATCATGTTAATGTTCTGTTCTAGAGACTTCTAAACATCCCCGCTGGATTTAAGATAACAAAATCCCTGGCTGAGAGGGGAGTGCTTCTGGTAAGAGTGCAATAGGAAATTCAGACCCAACTCTCACCGTGGATAACTAAGAAACTTGGACAAATCATGTCTTTAAAAATATGTTTAAAAGCATCAGAGAACTAACAAGGTAGTACAGAATTAGGAAGGCAAGATCTGGGAGAAGAAAGAAACCCAGGAAGGTCAAGCCTGCCATTTGGGGCGGTTCTTCTCTAGTCTAGGGGCATCTGCTGATTCCAGAAGAGGAGGATGCAGAGAATAGCAGCTGAGCAGGGTCTGTGACACTTCAGTGGGACAAGAATTGAAGATGAGGACCCAACTAGGAAAAGGAAGTCCTGGAAACCGCTCCCTCCAAGCTTGGTATGGGATAAAACTAGATCTTTGTAACTTCAGCGTATGATTCTTTTTCTTTCCTTATTAAGTCGAGAACGCTCACGTTTTCACTTAAAAGAAGCACTTTATAGCTTCTCGTTGGTATGTCTGAATTGCCAGCATCACTACTCGTGCACTTTTGGGCCATGATTAAATAAAACAAGGGTACTTGAATGCAAGCACTGCAATACTGTGATAGTCAATCTGATAACCAAGAAACCTACTAAGTGACTAATGGGTGGGTAGCATATACAGGGTGGATACACTGGACAAAGGGATGATTCACATCCCAGGCAGGATGAAGTGGAACAGCACAAGATTTCATCATCCTACTCAGAATGGCGCACAATTTAAAACTTATGAATTGCTTATTTCTGGAATTTTCCATTTAATATTTTTGAACTGCAATTGACCACAGGTAACTGAAACCCAGATAGCAAAACTGTGGACTAAAGAGGACTACTGTACAGATATCAAATGTTTTCAGACACAGTCTTTAAAATTATGCCTAATATGTTCGAGGAAATAAAAGACAAGATGGAAAATTTTGGCAGAGAAGTGGAGACTATAAAAAAATAGAAATTCTAAAACTGAAGAATAAATAATTTAAAAACTCAATGGATGAGTTTACCAATAGATTAGACACCACCAGAAAAAAATAATAAGTGAACCAGAAGATAGGTCAGAAGAAAATAAACAGAATGAAGCACTTAGAGAGAAAAGGTGGAAAATATTTAAAAAAATAAAAGCCATAGGAGATTTTATTTTTGACATAAAAAGGTCAAAAGTATGGTTAGTTTGAAGTTCCACAAAGACAAGATAAAGAATGAGGCAGAAGCAATATTTGAAGAGACAACGACCAATTATCTTCCAACCACAGATTTAATAATTGCAGTCATGCACTGTGTAACAAGGTTTCAGTCAACAATGGACCACATATGTGATGGTGGTCCCATAAGATTGGTACCATATGGCCTAGGCGTGTAGTAGACTATGCCATCTAGGTTTGTATAAGTACAGTCTATGATGTTCACACAATGATGAAATCACCTAACAACACATTTCTCAGGATGTAGCCCCATTGTTGGGTAATGCATGACGGTAGTACAAATCCCAAAGGGAAAAATACAAAAGAAGTCACACCTGGACATACTGTAGTACACTTGCTGAAAACCAAAAATATAGAGGAAAATCCTAAAAACAGCCAGAGGGAAAAACAGTCATCACCTTCAAAAAACAAAAAAACCCAGAAGCCTTATGGTGACTACTCGACAGAAACAATGGATGACAGAGGACAATGGAAAGACGTCTTTAAAGGACCGAAAGAAAATAACTGCTATTTAAAAATTTTATACACAGCAAATATTTCCTTCAGGAATGAAGAGGAAATAAAGGCATCAGAGAAAAACTTAGAGAATTTTCCGTCAGCAGTCGCACAGCTCATCAGTTCCCAGTTAAAGTCATAGGAAACAGGTCATAACTGGGCAAGTGAAGGCAAATGTATGGGAACGAAGATGCTAAGAACAGGGCTGGAGTTTGAGTCTGTGTTGCGGAAGCCCACCATAGGCAGTGCCTGGCCCCATCTCTTCTGCAGCTGTATCATTTGTTTTAAATTGTCTGTGAAGGCTCTTGTCAACGAACAGCCCTCCCTCCATAGCCACGTGCCCACTGTCTTCCAACCTACAAAAATGCTACCCTCCTAAGAAAAGCCAGCTCAAATCTATTTTCATCCATTAAACATTCTCTCACAACTCTAACCACTGGACACTCTTCTCCTATGACACATACTGTCTGCAGTATCCTGTCATCCAGCGTATCAACAGATATTTCTTAAACGCAAACTATTACAAGGAACTGTGCTAAGTGCTATGGGGGATTCAAAGATGTATAAGATGTGATTGCCACCCTCAGGAATTAATAAGTTAACTGGGGATATGAGATATAAATCATATAAAATTAACTAATAATATTATAATTATAATAATAAAAGACTGCAATAGCGATAGGAAGACAGTCTATGATTAATTGCCAACTAAGTGGCCCAGTTCCTAAGGAATACATAAATCATTATTAGATGGGTTTGTAAGGGGAGGCTTGATGGTAAAGGTAGAGCTTACAGGATGGGGAGGGATCGCCTAAGCAGAGAGAAGGTAGCAAGCAAGCCAGACAAGGTGAAAGGTTGGCATCAATGGCCAAAGCAGGACCCAGGAAGATGTGTTTGCTGATGTGAGCAGAGCTACTGACTTAGGCACCAATGTGGGTGGAGCTTCGTAAGAGTGAGCCAGCATGTGAGAAGCACGGACTGGATATTTTACCTAAATCATCTCTAACCCTCCCAACAGCCTTAATCAGCTAAATATTATGATCCCTATTTTAGAGATGAGGAAAAAGTATAGCTTGAAAAGGTAACTAAAAGAAAGAAAAAAGAAAGATATGTCCAAGTCATCCAAGCCTCTAGATGAGGAACCAAGATTTGAACCCAGGTCTTTCTCAGCTAGAGACTGAGCTTGTTGACAGAGGCTACTAGAACTTCTGAGCGCATGACATGAGAATAGCCGTGTTTCACCCTCATGATCCAAGCAGCACTCTACACAGGGGCAAACAGAGGCAAGGAGATAAACTAGAAGCTACGTCTCTGGTCCAGGATGGTGGGTATGGGAACGCACAACAAGACCACAAGTAGCAATACACTTGGAGGAATAGGAATAGAGATTTTTAATAGTAATTTCTCCTGGACATACAGTAATCCTTCCCAAATTGCAAGTTCCTCTTACATGGCATTCTATACTCCTCACATTGACTTTTGTGTACCTTTTCAGCAAGAGTAAGAATTTCAGCTCAAAATTATGTGACCTGAGAGGAAGCTGGAGTTGAAAATTGAAAATCATCATCATCACATCATCATCATCACCACATCTGTTCAGGTGCTTACTAGGAATCAGACACTAGGCCAAGCGTTTTTCATGCATTATTTCATTTAATCTTCAAACAAGCTCTCTGACGCATAGTATCTTATCTCCATTATACAGATGAGGAAATGAAGCTACTTAGCAAAGCTACGGAGCTACTAAGTGGTAAAGCTAGGATTCAAATTCAGATCTGCCGGACGCGGAAGAATATGCCAGAAAGCTCTACACCAAACCTCTGGTAGCAACCCATTAAGGGTCATGAAATCAACTTATTGGATTAAGATCAGCATTACTGGCTGAAGATGGGCACTTCAGTGTTACTGTTCAAGAACACAGAACACAAACTATGAGAGTCCCCAAATCAGAGTAAGCATTGTTTCATTAAACTTCGGTTTCAATCTTATATTCTATTATACTGCTACTGTGGTCAACAGTATAAAAAGCATTGCACTAGGCTGAACTGTTTCCCAGGTGTGTGCACAGATGTGTGTGAGCATGTCGGTGGCGGGCAGAGAGGAGGTAATGGTGGAAAGTCGAAAGCAGAAGAGAAGGTACAGGAAGATGAGAAGCAGCAAACACTTAGAACTGTACTGACTCTCGGAAGACAGAAGTGAAACGTCTAAGAGAAGTCTAATGGCATGTGCTTGGCACAAAAATATCATGTTTACAGGGAAGATAATAGGACTCTGTCTGTTAGAGTGAGGGGCTGAGACATACCCATTTGGCTATACTTAATCCTTCTCTGCCTACAGTATTCAAATCACTTTACATACTCTGGTGGGGCCCTGGAGGATGAAGTCAACAATTACCAGTCATGAAATCAGAAAGACATTTAACATTTGGAGAGGGTGCCAGACACAGAAAAAAGCCTGCCTCTCAGTGTACACATTATCTGCATCAATGCAAAACCAGTTTTAAAAAGTTTTGTTAAACTTCAGGAGAATTAGTGAGCAATGGAAATCAATTGTATGATATCCATTGTATCACTGATCTAACCCTTATTTCATTCATTCATCATTTCATTTTATTGAACTTTTAAAAAGATGTATGGCATAGAGTCATTTAAAGATTGTAGTCTCTAGCCCAGTTTTTCTCAAGGCTTTAAGCAATTCAACCATGAGTTCTCCTACTATGTGCATTTTTCAAGAACCCAACCTTGAATGATGTGGCAGGATTGCTGCAAATGACTACCTTCAATATATCATAACCTATAGTCATACTTTTTTATACTTTTCTAGTTAACTATACCAGCATCCCAAAACTGCCTGTGCAACATTATTACCAGGGGAATTAAAAAAAAAAGATTCCCCAGGCCCATCCTAGACCTACTGAATAAAAATCTCTAGGGCTTAGGAATCAGGAATTTTTTTACTATCCTAGGTAATTTTGATATGCAGCTAAGTGGAGGTATCACAACCATTTAGTACCTATTAGCCCAATGGCCTTCCAGATCCCATACATTTAATAAACATCTCCAGTTGAGTCATGGAAAAACAGGGAGGCCAGTGGTGAATAGATTTCATCGTGAATGGAATATAAATGCATATGAAATTAAAATTCTCAAATGCCTTTAAATACCACAGAACAAGTTTCCCATACTGAGAATCGTCCAGATTACAGTTTTGCATATTCGCCATTCTACCCACAATTTTCTTATCAGGCACATTTTCTACATCCTTTTAGAAGATATTACCATTGCTACTTTACAAAAATTTCCCTGCCTCTGACCACAAACTACTGTGGCACCTGAAACAGGGTGATTTCACCTCTGATAGCAACTTGTGCTGCATCATTGCAACCCCAAGCTGACAGAGAAACTGACTTATGGCCTCCACGTGTGTTCTCGAAAGGCACCAAAATATAACTGGTTTTCAGTACTGCAGGTGACCCAACGGTCATTCTACGAAACAGTTCTCAGGGCAGCCTAAAGAGAACAGGAGTTCTCCATCCAGGGAGTAAGCCTGAAAATACATGGAAGACGTGACGTCTATGTCGTGTGCGCCTTTCCGAGAGAGGACTCAGAACCCTACAGTCCGCTTCCCTGCTCCCTCTCCCCAAAATGGCCACTCTCTGGCCCCATTCGCTCCCCAACACAGCTGCCCTACCACCTCTCCTCTACAAATGGGTCTACCTGTCTCCTCCTGTCTGATCATGCGGCAAAAATTCATGACTGGGCTGAAAGATACCCAGTCATAATAATAATACCATGATCGATTTTGGGTTTATTTGGTTTACCACCTCACCTGAGCTTTCAAAGTCTCTGCAGATCTTTTTGCAGAGACTCATAGCTCCTGTTCTTGTTCCCCACAGAAGCGATTTCAGAGCTTCCACCTTCACACTCGCTAATTCTCTTGCACATTGATCAGTCCCAGCAAATGATCTTGCCTCCAACCTCAGAGAGAAAAACAGAGGTCACCATGCTCTTCTATCTGAATTTCTGACTCCCTTCCCCCTTCAATCTTATCTGGACTTCTGTGACCTCCTTTTTCCCTTCTTCAGACCAGGGGAGTGGTAAGGCCACACTCTCTGGAACAGGGGATGTGGAAGGTTTAAGAGGAGAAATACTGAGATTGGTTTCAGGTCTATTGGATTTGAGATATCTTTGGGATATCCAAAAAGAGATGATGGGTGGGCAATTAGATATGTGAGGCTGGAGCTCAGCAGAAAAGTCTAGCCTGGAAATAGCCAACCACCCCTTTACAGATTGTTCAAATGCCATCCCTTCCACAAAGCCTATCCTGGCCAATTCAAAACTTCTTTTGACTTTATGAAACACACTGCCTTTAATATGTATCTTATGCTGCCTTGTAGTCTTTGTTTCATTTTTATGTGCCTTATGCCACTGAAACAAACACTCCTTCCCAGCTGGAAACCTAGTTAGCATTGCTACATATGTTAATATGTAGAACTATGTAGTCTTATACCTTGCATGCAACAGGCACCGGATTAGCACAGACCAGCCCTATCCAGCAATCCTGAACATGTTCAATATCCACCCAGTCCACCAAGGCAGCCACTAGCCTCCTGAAATGTGGCCAGTATGAATGAGGCACCATTTGTCCCCAAAGATACACACACAGTTTCAAGGACGGTTCTGGTCTTTCCCAATCACAGGGAGGGGTTAGGTGTCTGGTAAAAACAAAGCATCTGCATAGGAGCCCCCAGGGAGTTCCTGAAGAGGCAGATCACCCACCTAATACCAAAACTGCTCTATTTTGAGAAAAGCCTGGTTTTGAAAGGCCTGACACTCTGCAAGCTTAATTTTGGAAGGCAACCTGTTGGTAAGCGGAGGAGCTTCTGTGTGAGTAATCCTTTTCCACGTCCAGACCTGCAAGCCCTCAAAAACACCACCAGCTGGCAGGTACAGAGTATACGGTATCCACACTACACCATGATGACATTAACAATTGCTAACGGGTATTAAGTGCTTAAAGCTGTTAGGCAAGTTCTAAGCTCTTTATGACTATTAGTTCACTTGATTCACAACAATCCTTGTAAGGTAAGAGCTACCCAAAATCCCCATTTTATAGATGAAGAAACTGAGGCACGCAAGGTTAAATAACTAGCCCAAGGTCACACAGCTGCTGAGCGGTAGCGCTCCGATTTAAACAGGAGTCTTACGCTTACTCAGTTTGGATTATGAGGCCAAATTGAGGCCACCTAAAGAGGCATCGAGGACCCGATGCTTCCCAGTCTGACACAGCACCTGCACTGGGAGCCTGTGCTGAAGGGGCCAGGAGAACCCCAAGCACACTCAAGCTGCAGGAACTGGAACTGGGCCTGATGAGTAGAAAGCAGCTTCCCAAACACCCCTCCCTGGCCCCCCACTCAAGTAATTCACGCTTCCTGCCCCTTTTAGTACCTTCCTGGCTGGTGGAAATCAGCAAGACCTACTGCATATCCTGTCCAGGCAGAGCTTTATTTTTGTAATTTATACTAGGAAAACAATATTTCCCCAACCCCGCTTCCAAAATAAAAATATTTTTCCACTCTCCACCCCTTCACCTCCATCCCCTCTTTAAGAAAGCAACAAGAAAGAACCAGGGTGGGTATTTTTTCTTGAGTCCCTGGATGTATTCTCCAGGTGTTTCATTTTAGTGTCTCCCTCTGCCATAAGGCAGGGTCACCTGGCCCAGAGCATGGGCCACCTGCGTCCTGAGGGGGTCTTCTGAAAGCAGGGGAGAAGAAAGAGCTCCCTGCCCGGCCTATTACTGATCAACCTGGAGAACTATACCAGGAACACAAATAAGCCCCATAGAAACCTGATGCTCCATCATCTTAATGTTAATTTCACATTAACAGTTCTGTAAGGATCTGAAAGGGCTAATGAGCGAAGCATTCTGGGTATTTGTCAGTTTCCACCCCTGCCCTGTGTATGAAGAGCAAACTCTTGGCTATGAGGCCATTTTGCTTCCCCCTCATTTGTAGTATCTGGCCCTCTACCAAGAGCCAAACCCCCACGCCCGCAAGCCCCGCTCCAATCAGCTGAAGTCGCTCAGCACCCTGTTCGTTCTACACGGCTCTACACCAACTCACTTCTCTCTTGGAATCGAGGGGCCAGTTTTAAATCCACCCTTCCAAAAAGGCTTCACCTGACCAACGCAGACTCAACTGTTACCACAACAATCGTTTGTTCGTACTGATATGAGAGCCCTGAGGAATATTTGGATATTAATGACTATCGATCTTGTCTGACTCTTGGCTAATTAATTTGACCTGGAACTTCCTAAAAAATGATTATGATCTCCATAGGGCCTAGCACTGTCCTTATTTATCATCGAGTAGGATGGTGGCCACGATGCAGGACATCACTCAGGGTCCGACAGCCACCATGACTCCGGGACAGCATGGCCATCCACGGGCAGAGTGGAGACCAGGGAAGGCCCGTGTCCACCACAACTGGGCAAGGAGTGAGCCTATGGCTAGTGCCACTTCCTTATCACCATACCTTATATGAGACTAGGATTGGGGAGTTGTGACCTTAAATGAGAAATCAACCTGCCATTCCCCTCAAAACTCAGAGATTCCTTAGTCTCTGCCACTCTCTCCACAACTGTAGGAGCCACTCAGGTTTGGGAGTATCACCATGGCTACTCCCCAGGGCGCTGCTTCAGGAACCAAAAGCAGGGGTAGCAGAACCCAAGATCCTCATCCTCAGCTTTCTCACCTGTAAAATGAGGATCACTTCATTGGGTTTGTGGTAAGGATCAAAGAGGATATGAAAAGTGCCTAGCCTACTATCTGATCAATACTGGATATTTAATAATTAACAGTTCCCGCAGGCACAAATTTATGGTGAAGGATGTTCGACAGAGCATTATTGGTAATAGCAAAAAATTTAATTTGATCCAAGTACCAGCCAGTAGGAAGATGGTTAAATAAAATGCGGCAGACTCAAATAATGGAATATTGCAACTATACGAGAATATTGTATTTGTACAAAAAAATGTTCAGAATATATATGTTCATGTAGCTAATATATATAATTATATATCCTGTGGATGTGTTTTTATATATTCTATATAAATAATAAATAATTCAATATAGTTCAGAATATAATATAAGTTAATAAGTGAAAAAAAGCAGAGTGGGGGTCGATTTTCAACCATGAGGGTAACAAACTTCTAAGACATGCTGGGCCGTGGATGGCTTCCCCATGGCTCGAGTCCCAGCGCTGACACACTGCTCTCTTCTTGGACAGCGCTGATGACAGTCGGAGCTCACCCCCACCCGCACTCCAGCTGACTCTCGGAGGCAGCCAGCACCGCCTAGTACAGGACTGCCAGGACGCACCAGGACACAGTTATTTGGCCCAGAACTGGGCAGCAAGAGGAGGGGAGCACCCCAAGCCTCGTGGCTCCATATCAGGTGAGGAAGCCTCCTGAACAGTTAGAGTAACAGGTTGCAACACTTTACAGCACAGAGTGTCTTAAGGGGTGCGGTCCCCATGAGGAATCGTAAAGTCCTACGACATCACAGTGAGTGCCATCCTGTGCTCACTCCAAGTCCTCAGTTTTCCAAGAGCCCAGATGTCAGCAGAGCACTGTAATTTTAGACTAGAAAATAAGAACAATATGGCAACAGAGAACACTCTTCTCAAAATGACTGAGAGCTTCCTTTTACCTTCCCTGCCCCCCTTCCTCCCTTTATGACTGATTTAGCTCAAAAGCCTAGTAGGTGGAACTGAGCAAAGCAGATATCCTGGATTGAATAGTGTTGCCCCAGAATTCATGTCCACTCAGAACCTGTGAATATGACCTTATTTGGAAATAGGGTCTTTGCAGATGTAATCAAGTTAAAATGAGGTCACAATGGATTAAGATAGGCCCTAAATCCAATATGACTGGTGTCCTTAAAAGAAGAGGGAAATTTGGACACAGACAGGAGAAGGCCATATGAAGACAGAGAAAGAGATTGGAGTGATGTGTCTACAAGCCAAGGAAGGCCAAGGCTTGCCAGCAACCACCAGAAGCGAGGAGAGAGGCATGGAGCAGATTCTCCCTTACAGTCTGCAGAAGGAACCAATCCTGCCGCCATCTTGATTTCAGACTTCTGGCCTCCAAAACTGTAGGACAATAAATTTCTGTTGTGTAAGTCACTAGGTTTATGGTACTTTGTTATGGCAGCCCTAGCAAACTTAACATAGTAGACATTAGTGGAGCGTGGCAGAGGCATCCCAGTGTGGGGTATTGGCATAAAGAAGGTATCCAGCTGGGTGGGAAGAGGCAGCAGCACCTGGCTTGTGGAGTACTGAAACCCACGTTGGGCAGTGAGGATAAATACAGGAGGAAGAGAGCAGCCCAGACTGGGCTGTCAGGGCCCAAGCAGAGCACATAGGCTCCTGTACAGGAGGGCAGCAGTCCTGTCCAGAGTATAGGAGCCAAGGAGTGAGGTGAGGAGGGCATCCTCGTTGTGGTGGGTGGCCATATGGACGTGAGATTGGATACACATAGGCAATTTATTAAATGAATTAATACATTAAGGGGGCCAGGTTTCTCACTATTGGAGAAGGAAGTTCAAATATAGAAAGAAAACTAGAATGACACTGGTTTTTGGATTGGAATAGGACTGAATTCATGGTTTTTCATACATCTCGATAAATACAGAAGTACCTATTGATGTAAAAAGTATGTGTGTGTCAGTATATATGTAAATAGTACATATATTCCCTAACCCCGTCCACTAAGAGAGTCTGGGGACAGCAATACGCCAGTGGTGATGAGAGCATGTAGTGCCCAAATCTTCGTTTCTAAATACCACTCTCCACTAAAAGGAATCAGGCCCTCTTGGAAAAATGGCTTATTCCAAGGCTAGGACAGAGGAAGCAAAAGATGAGCCTGAATCATCTTTTTGGGCCAGAAAGTAAGGAAGTGCTGAAATAATACTGGGAACACATCAAGAGGACATAGCAGCCAACTTGAAGGGGCTCCCACTGGCTAATACTGAGACAATTTGAGCATCAAAATAATAATAAAAATGTGTTACAGCCCACTGAACAAAACAGAGATCTATGAAAAAGTAAACAGGGGGAAGAGAAAGCTTTCCCAGAAAGTAGAATGCCAACTAATAAATGTGGAAAGATGATGAAACTAGAAGATCGCCATTTGGCAGCTATGGAAGCAGCAATTATTCAGTCAAGAAACATCAATGGATGCTAAACCCAGTAGGTAAAACATTGATGAGAAATGGGACACTTACAAAGTCTCAAAGCACCTCCCACAAAATATTTTTCATTACAAAAGGAAAAAGAGTAGCTTTACAATGGAGAAGCCTGACACGTAGATCCTCAATCAAATGATCAAATGAACACCACCAGTAAAGGAGGAACAAGTCAAAGTCATACACCACCTGAGAGGATGCAATTAGAAGAACAGAGCATCCCGTCTGTGATATTCTTGCAGAAAATGCACAACCTGAATCTAAGCACGAGGAAACCGCCAACACACCCAAACTGATGGACATTTCTATAAGATGACTGGCTTGTAATTGTCAAAAATGTCAAGTTCATGAAAATTAAGGAAAGATTAAAGATGCATGACCCCTGAGCCTGGATCGGATTCTTTCGCAGGAAGGAACATTATTGAGACAACTGGCAAACCTGAATGGGGCCTGTGGGATTAGATGCTACTAACATCAATTGCCTGATTCTGACAGTCATGTTGTGGTCATGTTGGAGAGTGTCCTTGTGTGCAGGAAACACACCCTCAAGTATTCAGGAGTGATGGGATGTCACGTTGGCAAGTTACCCTCCAAAACTTCGCAAAAAAAATTCTTTGTACTATTTTTGCAACTTTAGTGTAAGTCTGAGATTAGTTGCAAAGGAAAAGACTTGGCGAGAAAGACAATAAAGTACATAAGTGATTTACGGCCCAGAGAGGGAAATGACAGCATTTCTGCAAATACAACAAACTCGAGAAAATTCCCTCTGTGGTGCTTAAATTAAACTACTGGCAGTTTTTCTTAACGCAGTCACCACGACTGTATGAAGTGCACCCCATCAATCACTTTATCGGTCCATCCATAAGGGGCAGAGTAATCAAGCAACAATTACCTGAACAAGGAGCCTCACAGCTCATTTCCTGGGGAAGACGAGGTGGGATGGTCCATAATTCAGTGAAATTGTAGGTTGTGTACAAAACTACAAGTGAGCCGACCAAAAAGCTCGCCTGAATATTTTAGAGAAGGCTCTCAGGTTTAAGCATCAAAGACTTACCTCCAGTCAGACTTCTATACTAATATTTAATTGAAGTTATTTAAATTTTAAAACACAAGTTTGGTTTCCAAGTGACACAGCCTCACCTCACAGGTCAAGTCGGCAGCAAAGGAAAGAAGTCAGAAGCACACCTTCCTGAGCTGCGACGGATGGCATTTTTTTCAATATTCAGCCTTCAGAGGCCCCACACCACCGTATTCTCTGTGGGACTTTTCGGGCCAGCTCCAAGTTGTCACCGGAGCCCCCAAAGCCGGCATTCCCGGCATAGTTTCATTTTCTTTCATGACAATAGTTCCTACTCCCACAGCCTTTCAAGCACTTGGCTCAAAAAAGGCCCACCGTGAGTAAGGGTTTTGCTTTTTGTTTCTCATTTACAACTTTTCTTCAACTTGTAGAATTCAGAAGCCGGAATAACCTTCTGTTTTCCTTGCTCCAACTTGGCTGACGATTTCAGTAACTACTTTGGCCGCAAAGGAACAAGCAGAGCACACATTTACTGTTCTCCAAGAGAATAACTCTAACACCGTAGGAAGAGAAAGCGAAACCCGTGGGTCAAGAACAATTCCTTCCTTCAACAAAGCTGGTACCAAGCGGCCATACTGACTGCTCTGCCCCACCCCCACCCCCAATCTGTTATCTGCCTGCAGCCACAATACTCTAGTAAAAGTACAAGTATCACCAGCTTAAAGCCCATTGTTGTCACGTGCACTGGCTCCAGTGTCATAACCCCTGCTGTCCTCACTCCAGCCAGTGGGTCTGCCCCAAGGCCTCTGCACCTATCGGCCCTTAGTCTCAAGAGCAACCCCTTTCACTGGGTAACTCTAACATTCTTCAGGTCTTAGCTGCAAAATCACCTCCTCAGCCAGCCTCCCTAGTCTCCCCAGGGGAGACCAGGTCCCCAAATCTGTCTGCCCCACTTGACAAGAATCTCCATGAGGCCAAGACCAATTCTGTGCATTCACCACTCTGTTCCCAGGGCCTAGTGTGGCCAAGGCTGATGCTTAATAAATAAACTATGAACTGACCGTGTCGCCGGGCATCAAAGATAATCAAAGGGGGAAGAAAGGTGGGGCTTGCAGCCTAGTAAAAGAAGGCTGGCACACAAGCAATTACAATGAGAAAAATGATGATATGCCGCTAAAAAAAAAAAAAAAGGTGTATATAAATGCTGTGGGGCATTCTGTCTAAGAAAGCAGTAGGCTATACATTTAAAAAATTATTTCTTATAAACAATGCTTTAAATTATTTTAGGGTTTCAAGATATGATCTGGAATCTTTGTTTATTTATATGAGCATTCACTAGAAACTTACTGATGCCCGTCAGCATCACACTGTCCATTACCAAGAACTCACAGATGGTCAGTATGGGGGCCATATCATTCATTGCCCAAAATGGAACACTTTTGAGTGTGAATTCAGCCTTATCTATAATTATACCTTGCCCCATTTAGATGTCAAGAGGACTGTCCCCGGAAAAACCAGGATGTGAGAGTATTCTGGTTGTAGGAGATAGTTGCTCATTTATTCAAAATGCTTGGACCAGATACGTTTCAGAATTCAGCAGGTTTTGGATTTTAGAGAAATAACAGGGTGCAGACACCATACAGAACATAACACCCCCAGCAATATTTGGAGCAGAACCCCTTCATCCAATACAGTAATATTTCTGCAGTAAAATATGGACATTCACACGAACTGGGACTAGTAAAAACTATGAATAGCTTCATGCCAATCAGGGCAGAGTACGCTGCCAAATGAGTCATGATAAAAACTTTCAATTTTCAAAGCTTTTTGGATTGCAAATAAGGGATTTCGGATCTGTAATTAATTTCAAGTTATTTCTATCCTTGGAATATATGATTGTTCCCATGTTATACAAGGAGAATCAGCATCTTCTTTAAATTGTGCTAACATTCTAAATTAATCTGGCATGCCCTATGCTTAAATTAGTGAGTAACAGCACATTTTTAGGCCTGAAATGAAAAAGTTTAATGCAAACTGCTTTTGCATCTTAAAAAGTGGAGAAATACTTTTGCTGAATATTTTTATAAATTTGAAATCTTAAGTAGCCATTTCAAAATTTTTATTGCCTTTACATTAGGTCTACCTAACAATATGTATACATGTTTTGTTTAACCAATCTAATACATAAAACATGTATTTATAAAATAAGAAAATTTTTAGGATTCAGATTTCCTTAAAATATCCTCTCTAGAGTTCTCTTACAATGACACTGCCCCTTCTCCTATAATATTTTAAATCTTTGATTTCAAAAATTAAATTTGTTTCAAAGAATACTTTTGTGAGTATCAAGTTAAATCAAGTTTATTTGTTTGTTGATTACTGTTTATGCCGTATGAACGAAAACTCCCTCATCCACTGAAATGGGCATAGGGGCCACTCTCCCATTTAATATAAACCCTACTGCTCTGTGGAGACCATCGTGTGAAAAAGAAAAGACTAAATATGTATAGGGGCACGAATGCAAATTCATGCAAGGAATCGTCTGGAAAGTTTACCTCCTCCATTTTTTAATCACTTACAGTAATTTTGAATGAAAGGACAGCTCTATCATTGCCATATGAGAAGTACCAGACACAGTGAACAGTTTAGGATCTGTGGGACTTGAGCAGAAGTTCAGTTGAGAGATCCTTGGGCACATACGTCCTCCTGGCAGTGTGAAGAAAGGATGGTCAAGGTGAAGGGGTCCCCAGAGACCTTCCTCCCGTGAGGCCAAGGCACTTATACCAGAATTTACATTTGCATGCACCAACCTGAATACAAATATATGCATAAAAAAGTCAAAACTTGCCTCCAAAAAAGTGCTCTCCTGATTCCCCAGGAGATAATGATGGTGGTAGGGCAAAGACTATAGACCACCTATGAGGTAGCTGGTATTAAACCCTATGCTTTACATACATTTTCTCACTTAACCCTCACAATAACCCTATGCGGCAGGTATTATTATTATTCCCATTTTAAGAAGAGAAAGCTGTGCCCGAGCCCATGCCAAAGCTGACTCTCCATCACTGAGCTGCATTATCACAAACCTGAGTATCCAAAATAGACCTCAACCCTGAGCAGACAGTATCCATCTACCAGGCCCTTTGGGTCCTCAAGCATAAACACTAAAAACAGGGTGTGTTTCCCAAGCTTTACTTGGAGACCACACTCGTTCCGACAGTTGCTTCCTCCTGTCAAGAACGTTTCGGGAACACCAACCTTCAAGTCCCCCAGGCCTACAGATCAGAAAGAAAACATAGAGCCAGTTTCGTGGCATCTCCCAACACTTTCTGTTTCGTTCGGTCTTTGTTCTGAGGGAGGGGCAGTTAAGAATACAAGTCACCCACAAACAAGGATGGAACAAGAAAATAAGTGAGCTGTCTGGGGCTGTTCCTAAAAGAGGAAGTCTTTTGACCCTGCATAACCCCAGGGCTGCACTGATGAAAACAATTGTGTGCGTGTGTGTGTGTGTGTGTGTGTGTGTGTGTGTGTGATCTCTCACCAGATCCAGCAGCAAACACAAGCATGCATTGAAAACCTGAAGACCCTAAGCAAACTTTGTAAAACCTTCACACTCCGTCTGACATCCCCTCTCCGGGGATGTTGGCAACAACAGGAACCCTTGACGGGCAGGCACGGGGCCCACCAACACTTGAAGGAGAGTTATGGGGGTAAGGATTTAACACTGTCACCTGTCTTTCCTAGCCTGCAGCCAGCAGAAGAGGGGGGAAGGAGAACCGAGGAAAGGGGCCGGCTCCCCAAAGTGACTGCTGCTTCTTTCTTAAAGAACATTTTCCGAATTATACAGTTTCATAAAGAATGTAAAGACCAAAGGTTTTGCCTCAGGAAAGTCACTCTGCACCTCTCTATCTGGTGCATCAAGAATGAGGGTTAAAGAAGAGATCATATCCATACCCAGGGGCTCACAGAAGGAAGTAAGAGTCTCATCAGAGCACGCCCTTTTTAACTTTTTCATACCGGCTGCCATGGAAGTAACAGAGCAGAAAAGGCAACAGTGTGGACTAAAATTGAGATGCCTGGCTCCAAATTCCAGCTCCATCACTTTTTAGCTGTGTGACCTTGGGCAGGTTACTGACCCTCTCTGTTCTCACAGGGCTTTGTGAGGATTGCGTGAGGAAATATGTAAAACATTTAGAATGTTTACATCTCACATGTAGCATGGGTTGGAGTATCAACAGGTACAAAATTTCCAGACAGCAGCTTGACAATAGATATAAAAAATTTGATAAGTGACATCCTTTGACCCAGTCATGTTACCTCTAGGAATGTTTCCTAAGCAATTTAATCATGTGTGAAAAATGTCTTCCAAAAAAACAAAAATTTACAATGATCATTCAATCTGCTGCAGGTATAAATGTAGTATTCTTTCTTGTCAAATAAAATAAGACGATGAGGACGTTGTGTGAAGTTGCACAGATAAATAACTTTCCAGATACATGTAAATTATAAAAATCTAAGAGCATTCTTTTAATCCATCACCTTTTTAAAGAAGTTTCTAGAAGGTTTCATAGAAGGCAATAAGGACCTAAAAGGGTAGATTGACTTTTAAAAATATTTCATCAACTTGAAATCACGCTGGCACCACCGGGTGTGTTTGGCAGCAGACTCCAGTACCTAGATGGCATCAGATTGCACAATTCAGCAAAGCAAGACTCATGGACAGATTTCAAAGCATATGGACTGAGGCTCATACTGCATGTGCAAACCTTCTTTCCATATGGAAAATGGGAAAAGCAGCGACCCTGTTTTCCCTGAATCAGCATGTCCTCTGAGCACCGCCTTTGCAGAACAGAAGTAAAGCACTCTGGAAGGCAGAGCTTCTCCTTTTGGGAGTTACGTGAAGAGTTCATTTAAGACCGTCCCTCTTTCCATGAATAGGCTGGTCTCCCTGGAGCCAGCTATGTGAGTCAGCAGTAGCCTGGAAAAGAGATCTTAGTCCTCCAGGACACAGGGAAAGTGCAAAAAAGTTAAATACAAGGATGCATGCGAGAAAAGTATGGACGACAAAGTGCATACGTGAGACACACACACGCTGGCTTGGGGAGGAGGAGCAGGGCAGGACATGGGCAGGACCTGAATTGTCTGAGTTGCTTCTATCACGCAAGTCAAGGCATACCTTCCACTTGCTTTCCACACTCTACAGACCTACAGTGGGTGTGTTTGGTCCCACCTGGAATACAGAAAAGCCAAGGGGACATAAGGAAAGAAGAGACGGCAATGCTTTCAGTACTTAAGTTTGAAAAGTCAAAAAACAGAGATTCTTAGAAGGGCCAGCATACTGGAACCTTCTAAGAAAACCTATTTGCATAAAATGACAAAACTGCTTGCTGCCATCTGATTTCAAACCCATTACTGGAAGAGTGTTGGAAACCTTCCCAAGACGGTTGCCTGAAATCATTTGCTCCGTGAGAGGTTGACCTTGAAGGGTACTGTCTATCTTTTCCCCTGGATGAGAATAAATGATTCCCCTCCTTCATTCGATATCCACCAGGCTGTCCTTGATGGCCTCCTTGCTGCCACTTCTCCTTTCGGAGTTTCCTTTGAGTTGTCCCCCCTGCTAGGAAGGTCTCAATAAACCTTACCCATTATTACTATTATTACAGAGCCATCCAACTCAACTCTTTATGTTCAAATCAGGCTGAGATCCAACTCACAAACTATAAACTTACGCACTACAGTTTTCACAAGCTTGTTTCTATTCCTGAGATGAGACATCCTGATTACCAGTGAATTCTAACTGGAAAAAGAGAGCCAAATTGCTACCTACTCAAAGTACAGGAATACCTCGGAAGCAAGAACGCGTCTCTCCTTTGCAAACTGCAAAATGGTCTTCAAATATTTTTACAAGATACTTATTGCCACTACACAAGTCCCAAATGGTACCTGGAAGTTGGATTTGGCATCCACTGTATTGTCCCCATTTCCCTTCAGCCAACCCCTTCCAGGACCTTTTCTCTCCTTGTTGAAGCAGAATGTGTTGGAGAGAGCCCAGGTGTCATGTCAAGCACATCTGGATTCGAACTTCACCACTCAGCCTCTAACTTCTCCAAATCTTAGTTTCCTCATCTATAAACAGAGATGTTAACAGCAACTTGGCAGAGCTACTGTGAAAAAGACATGGATAAAGGGAAGTTCATACTAGGAGGAAAAGGATGGGATGATTGCTTTGATCTCCCCCTAAGACCTCCCCAGTGAAAGTGTCAAATAGTAGAGCCAGTACTCCACCCAACAGCAGACTGGACAAGGCCAGATTGGCTCACAAGGAGCAGGAAGCTACCCAGGGTCCATCTTCTGGAATATGACTGTAGTCTCCACCGTGAACAGTGCTGGGCAGCTTAATCCTCCCAAACATCTTATCACCTTGCTCAAAATCCTTCAGTGGCTACACAATGCCCACTGAATAAAATCTGGACTCCTAGCCACCATAATTCAGCCCCACCTCACCTTTCTGACTTCTTATCCTGATTCTTTCCATCTTCTAATATAACCAAAGCTCACAGCTTCACGGCCTTGAAAACAGTCATATCTGTGTGTAAAGTCCTGGTGAGCAGGAATCTCATCTTATTCATCTTTAAATCTCCCAAAATATCAGGTACAGTACCTTGCACATTGATATGTAGTAATTATTTATTGCTAAGAAATTGGGTGACTATTCTAGAGGACCCACTGGGGGCAGGGGATGGGGAGGAAAAGCTGTGATGGGTGAAACTTACTAAGTACAGGTGATAAGCAAGCAGAGGGGGAAAATGACTGCAAAAAGCATGCAACCTAAAAACGAATAATTCTACTACTTTCATGACATTTGCCAGGTGAATCGAGCTAAGTATGTTAACAAACTTCTAAATCACATTTACGCAACATTTCATCCAAAAAATCTTACTGAGCCAAGCGCTGTGAAGAGCAGGATGTGCCAAGCATTACTCTGTGGCCGATTACGAAGATGATGAGAACAGGATCTCTGGACTCAAAAGAGTTTACACTGCAACGATGGAAGCAGGTACACAAATGACCGACTCTAAAACAAGGCATCTTATCCTGAAGGTGATTCTAGAGAAACAAACCGAGGATGATAAAACTTCTGCTGATGTACCTCATATATAACACATCCCACGATAGCGGAACTTGGGCATTCAACACCTTGCTTCTTGGTTCTTTCTCTGCATCAGACTCACCCCCATGATTTCATAGCCTCACAGTAAGGTGACCCCGCATTTAATATAGGTGAATCTTCTGGAAGGCATTTGGGAGGAGTTTTACTGTATTATATAAAAGCCCAGAAGAAACAACTCTGGAAGGCTTCAAAGACGAGGGGACAACTGAACTGGGCCTGGAAAGCTAAGAGATCTTCAGGTGGAAAAGAAGGAAAACATTCCAAACAAAAGGAAGAATAACAACCAAGGCAAGACGGAGGAAGTGTGGACGGCGTGTAAATATTAGTAACATGGAGAAGCTGTGCCCCAGGGAATATGGGTGGATGTGGTAGAGAAACAGCTGGAAGACTTGCCTAAGGTTGGCTGATTAACAGAGCGCCACTTGTCCTTGTACCTTAATCAGGGTCCCTCTTGACTCGTGAGGGGAAAGCCCCCAGTAAACCCCTGGAAGCACATGGCTGACCCGCTTCCCACCTTCTGTCTGGTCCCGTTCCTTACTAGGAAACACAGCACGTGAGCCCTATTAGCTCTAAGGTACTGGGATAGGTCTGTCGTCTGGACAGGAAATAACAAATGGAGAATGAGGTCAATCGTTACAATTTAATTCAACCAACATTTATTGAGAACTGGGTATATGCAAGTCATTTTGCTGAGCCCTCTAAGGAACAAATAACTATACTCCAAAATTTATAATCAGATCAAAAAGGCAGTCGATGATCATAGATGTAGAACATGATATATAGAAATATAACAGAAATATCTAGGGCCTTTGAATAAGATCTTCAGATCTCATTCCTACAAGGAGGTGAAGAGCTCAACAAATACCTATGCAATGCTATCGGCGCAGCCAGTCAACCAAGCTGAGATGGGCTCGGCGCCAGATGGTGGCGCGGTTTTCACCTCAGCCATGCTTTGGGGATGCATATGGGAGGAACGCTCAACGTGGTACAACCAATACACTAGCCCCCACTTATTCGCGGTTTTGTTTTTGGGGGTTTCAGTTACCTAGGGTCAACTGGTCCGAAAATATTAAATGGAAAATTTCTGAAATAAACAATTCATAAGTTTTAATTTGCATGCCATTCTGAGTCGTGTGATGAAATCTCATGCCATCCCTCTCAGTCCCACTAAGGGCATGAATCACCCTTATGTCCAGCGTATCCACGCTGTATACCCAACATCCCCGTTAGCCCATTAGTTAGGAAAACACATAGTATATATAGGGTTTGGTAATATCCACGGTTTCAGACATCCACTGTGGGTCTTGGAAGGTATCCCCCCGCATAAAGGGTACCACTGCAGCACTAGCTTCCTGAGTCCCTGCAGTTTAGGCTCTACCCTAAGGTTCCATGGACCAGCCCTTCCATGGTCTTCCACAGGCATCACTCAGAGAACGTGGCCAAGCGCTCCTCATGTCTGGGTAGGGAGGAACCTGCTGGGCCAATGGCCAGTCTCACTGCTGAGGTGACACTGAGATCCCAACCACTCTTGGAGCCGACAAGACGAAGAAGTTGTGCTGCGGGAGGTGTCGTTCTGGGGCCCCTTGCCATTCACTGTCTTGGCTCTTGAACTTGGGTTTCTCATCCATATTAAAGATGACGTCCCTTTCTCCTTCTCACTTGAGTATTGGAAACCTATTCATAATCACTTCACCCTCTTTATAAACCAAATCAAAACAACCAAATGAGAGTACAAAAAATATTTTTGTACCAACACATCACTTCCTCCCAGAAATGTACGAGAGCACCTCAAAGGCAGGCCTGGGAATTGCCCACAGCGCAATCCGGCCAGTCTGCAATGCCCATCATGTCTCTGAACAATGAATGCATGCCTCCCTGTCGCTCCTCTCAGAGGAGGCAGGTGCACAGCTCTGCCACTCCCAGCTGCTAACAGCCATTATCTATCAGTTTCTAAATGTAAGGGGGAAAGTGTTCCAAGGCCTCAAGAACCTTCCTCCCAAAAAGCTTGCTCTTTCCTCAGAACAAAGTCTTTCTTTCCTGGAAACACAGGAACACGTGTCCTGAGGGGTCGGGGCCACCGGGAACCGAGCCGGACACTCCCTTGATCTGTCTGCTCCCGCCACACCAGGGAACTCTGAGGGCACCAAGAGCGTAAAGAATTTTCCAGTCTATGTCTTTGCTCCTGCTGTTCGTTCAACCAAAGACGCCCCGCTCACTCATTTGCCAAGAGTAACTGCCCTCCTCCTTACGGCCAGTGGGAGGTCAGTGGTGAAGCACACCCCAGCTTCTCCGGTCAAAGCTACAGCTCCTTCCTCTTCTCTCCCCCAGCCTTCTGCTTGCTGCATTTCTATTAAGCACACATGTCACTCTTTTTGTTACTACAGATGGTAATTTACCTGCGTGTCTCTCGAAATGATGAGAACATGAGATTTTCAACTTTACGTCTCCACAGCACAGGGCTTCACACACAGCGGTTCAAAAATGCTCAGTGAAGGAATTAACTCTTCTCGGAGTTTTATTTAAAATATGTGTTTGCAAGGCCAGCCGGGTGGCATAGCGGTTACGTTTGGTGCACTCCCCTTCTGAGGCTGCTTTGGTTCCACAGGCAGACCTTCACCACTTATCTGTCAGAGGTCACGCTGCGGCTCATGTACAAAAAGAGGAAGACTGGCAGCTGATGTTAGCTCAGGGTGAATCTTCCTCAGCACAAAAAAATAAATAAAATAAAATATTTGTTTGCAGAAAGGAGTGTTCAACGTAATTTCACCATTATCATATTTGTTTTCATAGTACTTCAGGCTAATTTTAAGCACTTTTTTTTATCCTTGGCCCCAAGCCTGAAGGGAATACAAATTTTTGCAACTCTTTTTATCACTCTGCCTTATGTCAAACACAGACATTATGTATCTTCTTCCTAATTATTTACAACTCACTCTTGGTTATAATCCATATGTTATCTTGCCAGGTTATATTATTCAATAAAGACTCAATGAAATGAAATGAAAAATTTGAGCAGACCGTAAAAGTAACCTGACAATAAATTTGCTACTGTAAAGTTGTGATATTTCACTGCATTTTTCACCAACTATAGCTCTTATAATAATATAAATATAAATATATGTATAATATGAAATATATTTTAATATATTTATTATATTATATATTATAAAATGTTTTATATTGCATATAATATAATAATATAAATAAATAGTTTCTCATTCTGTCAATAATTCACAATAAATACACAGATGCTTTTATTCATTTTACTTAACGGATCTGTTATTACAGTAATAAATTTTTTCATCCACTCAAGTAGTAGTATTGAACCATTATTGAATGTATTACATTTGAATTCCCACGCCCCTAAATGCTATTCTGAGGCTGCTTTCACTCATTTTTATCCTAAACCACAAAAGTGATGAACCCTAGGGTCTTTTTCACAAGCCCCAGCATGGAAGGTACCATAGGAGCAGCCGCTGCAACTAATTCATTACCGTGTTCCAGCACTGCTATCTTTTTCTTTTCATCAGAAATTTTAGGATTAAAAGTACAACAGAAAAAAATTTAATTCCTTCCTACAGAGTTCAACAAAACATACTGAGTATTTAATCTGGCTGCAAGAACCTGGCAGCTCACCCGATTTCTCCAGCTAAAAAAATGAAGGCGCAGACTATAATCTCTAAGGAAACTTCCAATTCTGTATTTTATGAGGTTACGTACTTTTATCTGATTCCCCATTTACCAATCCACTCTGATTTACTTCATTCGGTAGAATTTAATTCCTCAGTAGGTGCTTCATTGCTTTACAGCATCTCAAAATTTTTTAAATGGTTTTGTGCCGCATGTTACACGTACTGTAATGAGGGAGAATCTCTGTTAGTCTTCAGGTCATACTAGCACATCATTCTGGAACCCACAGAAAGAATGACTCGATTCTACAACTCAACAACAAAAAAACCAAGTAACCATTCCAAAATGGGCAAAGGACTGGAATAGACATTTCTCCAAAGAAGATACAGAAATGGCCACGAGGCATATGAAAAGATGCTCAGCATCACTAGCCACTAGGGAAATGCCAATCAAAACCACAATGAAATACCACTTCACATCAATTAGGATAGCTATTATCAAAAAAGAAAAGAACAAATTTTGATGAGGATATGGAGAAATTGGAACCATGTGCATTACTGGTGGGAATGTAAAATGGTACAGCCACTGTGGAAAACAGTTTGGCGGTTCCTCAAAATGTTAAACATAGAGTTACCATATGATCTACTGGATTGAAAGAATTGAAAGCAGGGACTCAAACAGACGGCCTAACCCCAATGTTCATAGCAGCATTATTCACAATAGCCAGATAGTAATAACAACCCGAGTGCCTATCAACAGATGAATGGCGAAACAAAATGTGGGAATATTATTCAGTCTTAAAAAGGAATGAAGTTCTGACCCGTGCTACAACGTGGATGAACCTAGAAAACAGCTAAGTGAAACAAGCCAGACACAAAAGGACAAATATTGTATGGTTTACTTATATGAAATACCTAGAGGAGTCAAATTCATAGAGACAGGAAGTAGAATGGTGGTCCAGGCTGGGGGAAGCGGAGTTATTGTTTAGTGGGCACAAAGTTTCTATTTGAGACGATGAAAAAGTTCTGGAGATGGATAGTGGTGATGGTTGCACAACAGTGTAAATGTATTTAATGTCACTGGGTTGTATACTTAAGATGGCTATAACAGTACATTTTATCTTATGTAACTTTCTCATAATAAAAAAATTACTAGACATGCATTTATGCACTCACTACTTGCTGCCACTGTTTCTTTGAGTCCTGTCATGGACGATAATTATTCTTTAATTCCAGGCAACTTGAAGTATTCATTGACCAAACACACACACACACAGTCACACACAGACAGAGAAAATGATGCATGTTCAAAATTAAGGGCCCATTTTCCCTTCATGACGATGCAAAAGACAAGTGAACTCTACATGCCAAACTGAACGTGGAAGAATTGTGGAAAAACAGCAATAACCACAACACAACATGTTGTTTGATGCCCATTACGTGACACTTATTAAGAATCAGTCTTTTAGAAAAGAAAAGGTATATATTTGGCCCAAAATTTGTCATTTTAGCACTGTTGCTTGCCCTACAATCTGAGACAACTCCACGTGGCCCACGGGGTTACTCTAGAAGGGATGCACAGACCTCTAAAATCACTTCTGGAACTGTGGTCTTCACTGGCCAATGGCTTGATTCTGCTTTATCTAGCCATATAAATTAGGCTCCTAACTATAAGGAATGCAGGTCATCAGACACTCCCCAAGAGGATGTACTGGGGGTGTGGGTTGTTCCAGGTACTCCCAAGGACCAATACGGATGGTTCTGCTCCTTTTTCTCTCCATTATACAATGAAAGTGGAACCTTGGGGAACCCGCAAGGGAGGCCCCAGTAGGGAATGCAGATCCACCTCACTACCTCAAATCCAAGCTGATTAGATCTCTATCTTTTTATTCTTCCCTCTGCATAAAGTTTGAAGTGAGTACATACTCATTGAATAAATGACTGACTGAATGATCAAAATCGTCCATTTTTTCAGTTGAACGGAGTGCCCTTCTTTACTCCATCTCCCAAACTGCAAACTGATTTTGAAGAAAAACAAAATAAAAGTCTTAATGTATTAAAAGCACCTGTAAGAGAAGCAATAATATTTTAAATTCAGCCTGACTTCACAAATCCTCAGGATGACCACACCCAAAGGTGGACATGGCAGTTCATCTACATTCCCTTCTGGGGCTTCCCTTGCAAACTCCCCTACTTCCCACTTTCACTGTATAATGGAGAGAAGAAAGGGGATCAGAGCCATCTGTGTCGGTCCTTGGGAGACCTAGAACACCCCACATGCCCCGCCTCACGCCTGACTTCTCTGTCCCATTCTAGCTGAGGACCTTAACTTTAAAGGTTAGCTAAACAGTGCACGTGAGTGATGTTTCCCATACGAACAAAATCCCAACATCCTCGAACAGAGTCAATGAAGATTTACCTTCAGGATTACTATTTTAAAGTGAGATTATACCTTCCTTTTCTTCTGTCAGTTGCAAATCCCCAAACTTAACTAGAATTCACTTAAAACTAATCTACAGTGTTTTCATTGGAAGAAAGCAATCAGGAAAGCTCTGACCCACTGAGCAGCTGGGAATTTCTTTGCTGAAGGTTTGGTTTAGTCTTTATTTTTCTAGCTGCTGGCCCTGCTAACATGATTCAGTGAAGGTCGTATTTAATCTTGCAGAGAAAAGCTACCTAAGCAGTTCTTAGGTAGGCTTCAGTAAAAATAAATTGCGTTGGCTGTGTGGATAAATCTATTGCTTCAACCCAACAATTACAGTCCAAGAGAACAAATGAAGGCAACAGTAAAATACTGCACTTGATTTCAAAAGAATTTCACTGCATGTATGTTACAGCTGAGTGTTTGTTAATAACAAAGTTATTGTTAATAACTAACCCACAGAGAAAGTAACAGCTTGCAAATGTGTCTATCCAGTTTATCAGCAAATGCAGTTTGTTTATACATACAGGAAGATATTCAGTACCACCAGTGAAACTTAAATGTCAAAGGAATGGACTGACAAGATTTCCTTAAAGACCTAGGTACAAAGGAGAAAAGCAAACAATTTTTCACCTTCTGAATGTTGAACCCCTAATACAAAGCGACAAATCCTAATGCAAAGTGACAAATCCCAACGTTATGTGCTCAATACATATACTATTAGGTTTCTAACACAAAGTAGATCCGTGCCATCCATCTCGAGATGGAATTCAGCCTTCTGAGCTAACCTTTGCTTTAGGGCTGAAAATCAAATCAACAAATATTTATCTACCTCTTACTGTGGCAGGTTAAGTACTGGTGGGGAATGCAAAGAAATACAACACGATCCTAGTTCTCAAATAACTTGCCTTGTAGGTGTTATAAATGGAAAAATCCAAGGAATCAACAATTTTCACAACAGTTCAAGAGGCTAGGAGAGATTCAAGATGTTTGTGACTAATTGCCCATACAAATGGCATACACAGTGTGTTGCTGTTGAAGAAATTCAGAGGATTTATTATAGTCATGAACCATATAACAATGTTTCAGTCGACGATGGACTGCATATATGACGGTGGTCCCATAAAATTAGTACCATAGAGCCTAGGTGTGTAGTAGGCTGTACCACCTAGGTTTGTGTAAGTACACGCTATGATGTTCGCACAACAGCGAAATCGCCCAAAACGCATTTCTCAGAACGTATCCTCATTGTTAAGTGATGCATGACTATTTTTTTTTAATTTTTATTGAGTTAATGATAGGTTACAATCTTGCGAAATTTCAGTTGTACGTTATTGTTTGTCAGTCGTGTTGTAGGTGCACCCCTTCACCCTTTGTGCCCACACCCCACCACACCTTTCCCCTGGTAGCCACTAATCTGTTCTCTTTGTCTACATTTTTAAGTTCCTCATATGAGTGGAGTCATACAGAGATTGTCCTTCTCTATCTGGCTTATTTCACTTAACATAATTCCCTCAAGGTCCATCCACGTTGTTGCAAATGGGACGATTTTGTTCTTTTTTACAGCTGAGTAGTATTCCATTGTATATATATACCACATCTTCTTTATCCAATCATCTGTTGATGGACACTTAGGTTGCTTCCACATCTTGGCTATTGTAAATAATGCTGCAATAAACATTGGGGTGCATAGGACTTTTGGAATTGCTGACTTCAAGCTCTTTGGATAGATACCCAGTAGTGGGATAGCTGGGTCGTATGGTAGTTCTATTTTTAATTTTTTGAGGAATCTCCATACTGTTTTCCATAGTGGCTGCACCAGTTTGCATTCCCACCAGTAGTGTATGAGGGTTCCTTTTTCTCCACAACCTCTCCAACATTTGTTACTATTAGTTTTAGATATTTTTGTCATTCTAATGGGTGTAAGGTGATATCTTAGTGTAGTTTTAATTTGCATTTTCCTGATGATCAGTGGTGATGAACATCTTTTCATGTGTCTATTGGCCATCCATATATCTTCTTTGAAGAAATGTCTGTTCATGTCTCCAGCCCATTTTTTGACCAGGTTGTTTGACTTTTTGTTGTTGAGTTGTGTGAGTTC